>NC_081348.1:25374989-25674989 GCF_029784015.1 Lycium ferocissimum | reverse complement strand
CACGAAAGGATAAAACTATCTTGGCACACATACGCAGTAGCATAACCTATCCACATAAATCGTTCCAAATGGAGAACTCACTCTCTGTCCAAACAATATGGTACTTGCTGTTTCTGCTCTATGTCTAGGTGATGGCCCAATGGTGATAACTAGTGAAGTTCTCGATGTTCCTGCAAAATCACAGGAAGTAAACCAACATGATTGGAACTTCTTTAAGAACTAAGATATTGAGTCCTAACTCCTTTTTTTGGGGTTGTGGATAAGTAAGAAAAAATATCGCCTCCTAGCTCTTGAAACAGTTAAAAGAGCATATCTCAATTAAATGTGGTGTCCTTGGGTAAGAAAAAGCCAAACCAGAATCTTCACAACTCTAGACACCGGTATAGCCCATTTGTAAATGCAGTACACTCGGTAGACATCTGTTGATATCAGATACCTCTAAACTTTACCATGTTATGCAGAGACACAAGAAAAAAAGCCCACCTCCAAATGAATCCTTCAGCAACCGCGTAAGCTTCGAATCTCGGACAGGTACGTGAGCACTATTTTCTGCCAAGGCATTTATGCACTTCCCTAGGGCACTTAATGAAAGATTGATGGACTTTGCTTCCTCCAACATGTGCCCTTCGCTTCCTACAGGAGATGAAAGGAAAGGATATGTAGTCTGTTTACAAATCAAAAGGACAAGTTACAGCAACAACCAGAAGAGTTGCTACATCAACATGCCTCCGGCAATAAAAATCTTTTCTTCTTTTCCTTTTGGCAAATAACTTGTTCCTTCCTTTTCATTTCACCCATTCTTATATTTTTATGTATACAAAGTGCATATTTTCTTCTGTTCTATTACAACAATATTTCACTCCACATTTTCTTCTGTTCAACCATATACTCCTACAGACTGGCCACTAACACACACTGCAATACCTACAATTAGATCAAGATGCTATCTCGATGTTGCTTTAACAAACTATGGTCTATGAGTATTCGATCTTCTTTGCCTCTCTACCTCTCAAAGGTAGGGGTAAGGTCTGCGTAAATCCTACCCTCCCAAGACCTCACTTGTGGGATTACACTGGGTATGTTGTTGTTGTATAGAAAAGAGTATATAACTAAGATAAAAATAAGGCTTAATGCATATGCAGCCCCCTAAACTTGTACCTTTTTTTCATTTTGGCACCTCAACTAAGTGTTATTCCTATTGAACCCCTGAACTTGGCCTCAAGTGTGTCTATCAAACACAATCCAACTTACATAGTAACAAATATGGTGAGTTTCATTTTCTTTAGCCTTGCGTATGAATGTCAATCGCATCTTACGTGGAAAACTCAACCAATTAAAACACCACATCCATTTTAATTATACACATCAGATAGGAAGAAGTGTGCTACTGTGTTATACAAGTGAAGAAGCACCACTTAAACCAATCAAATAACAAAAATGGAAAATAAGAAATCAAAATTGGAAACTAAAACCGAAAACTGAAAACTGAAAAATAAGAAGCCAAAACTGGATAATAAGAAGCCAAAAATATTAAGCAACACCAGATACTATTATGTTATTCCAGAATCCCAAAAAAACTTCAAAATCAATCTCAAAAGGCTGGTCTTCAATGCCTAGTTGGCTGAATTGCTTGGTTCTTGAAAAAAGGCCGTTATACACATATTTTAATGATGTGTATAATTAAAATGTATGGGGAGTTTTAATTGGTTGAATTTTCCACGTAGGATGCGATTGACGTTTACGTGCAAGGCTAAAGAAAATGAAACTCACCATATATGTTATGTAAGTTGGATTGTGTTTGATTGATACACTTGAGGCCAAGTTCAAGGGTTCAATGGGAACAACACTTAATTGAGGTGCCAAAATGGAAAAAAGGGGCAAGTATAGGGGGCTGCATATGCATTAAGCCTAAAATAAA
Organism: Lycium ferocissimum; assembly: GCF_029784015.1. NCBI lineage: Eukaryota > Viridiplantae > Streptophyta > Magnoliopsida > Solanales > Solanaceae > Lycium > Lycium ferocissimum. The sequence goes on along the minus strand of NC_081348.1, from coordinate 25,673,071 downwards.
GAATATATTAAAAGCACATACACCGAAATGTTCTTAAATTAGGGAAGAGATTAAAGAGGAAAATCTCAAACATAACTAATATTTGCTACGCAATTTAGGAATCCTGGTGTTGAGTATACCTGACTTGTTTACACGCTCAGAACCAGCAAGATCTACAAGAACTAGTTTGCCTTTTCTCAACATAGGTGGCTTATAATTGGTTGACAAGTGAGATGAGTGATCTGTTTCAGCAGAAAAATCAGCTTCTCTTCCAGGAACTGACCTCTTAATTTGTACCTACAACAATATTAAAAACACAAATTCCAAATGGAACATGTTTATATTGATATCTTCTACACAGATTTATAGTTTTTTTGAGGACTGTTGATTGATTGATTGATATTGATAAACAATGCATTTAACTGGAAAGATGAAATATAAAAGGGCAGCCCGGTGCATAAAGCATCCCGCATTAGCAGGATCCGGGAAGCACCGCACCCCAAGGGGTGGAAAGATGAAATATAGAATTCCTGATTTACCAAGAGAATAGCATGACTTCGGGAAGATTCAGTATTCAGCTTTGTGTTAGCAGCATATCTATGAGCTTCCCCGACCCGTAGCAGTTCAAGAAAACTTTGCTGGTCCCGGACCTCCACTACAGTTGCCCCTGGTAAAGACACATCACCAGTTTTTTGGTCTTCAACTATGGGGATGTTGTCATTAGCAGGATTTAGGAGGTCCTGAATTGTTTCCATATAAAGCTGCACGCAAACCAGGATATTTAGATAAAACTTGGCAAATCTTTTGGTTGCAAAGTGATTGTGGTCAAGAGAGCAATAGTCTGCAAGCAAGCCCAAAGATGCACAATGACAATGTATTTGCTGATAGGTTTAATAAGCACATTCCCACCTGTAAGTATGAGACTGAAACTGAGTCGGTCTCCAGGCAAATATTAGCTAATATGTCTTCCATTGAACGAACCATGATACCACGAGCAGAGACATCTTCGTCACCTAATCGTCCAAGGGTATAAGTCTTCCCTGTCCCAGTCTGACCATAAGCCATCACTGTTCCATTGTAACCGTCCAAGACACTCTAGTAAAATGGGCAAAAATAAAAGAAAGTTTGTTCATAAAGCATTATCTCAGAAAGATATAGCATAGGAATACCATAAAAATTACATTCTCAAGGTGTCCTTAATGATTCCATCCAACTGTTTGTAGGTAACAAATCATTTTTTATTATATCAATGAATACATCAATACGTGCTCTGAATATTTCTTGTATGAATTTTCACATCTTTCATGAAATAATTTATGAAACATAACATGTATTGTTCACCACAATCATCAAAATTGTCATAAAATTAAATAATATGTTCCATTTAATGAGAAGAATAGCTGCAGGAACAAGAAGTTATTGTGGTAAGTCCACCTAATGCCTTGCAGTTTAGGATAGAAACATGGTTTGTCAAAGATGGAACAAATGGATACTGAAAGGGTCAAATGTTGTCTTTTAATCAGGGTCCCACTGAGCTATCACCTCGTTAAGGGGAAATGACTCATTCCCTCAGCCCTCCATTAATTAATAACTTCCTTCTTGTCAAATAACAAAATATCATCCACAACTAACCCCTAGGAACGAAAAGATTTATGTTGGGCTAGTTATTTTGCATCAATGGTTTCTTCCCAGGGTGTAAGTAGTTCCAAATTCGTCAAGGTAACTAAACAATACAAAAGAAATCAACAAACCTCAACAACAGGTTTTGCAACAACTTCATACACACGCTTTTGGGATGCAAACTCGGTGAACACCTCATCAAACTCGTAAGTATCTGAATCCCAATTGTTTTTCCGAAGTTTCAACCTTTTGAGCTGGAAGGCCAAATGAATAAAATTGCATCATACTCAAGCTATTCCCAAAAACAAAAACAAAAAACTTCTCAGGAAAATGAAAAATGTAAAAAATGACAACCTCCGGCTGCTGCTCTACACAATCAGCAAAATCTGCATCTGCTGCCATTTCCTCGGCATTTCGAGGACGTAATCTGACAGAAACTCTAACTCTTCCATACACTATTTAGAACAATCAAAAGAAATAGTTCATATTCACATATAGTGAAGCAAGAGAATGACGAAGAATCTGAGCTGTGCAGCTTAAGGCAGCAGAAAGAGCATAAAATAAAATACTCTTAGCAGCAACGAGAGAAATCACTAAGTACCGCATATGACATATATCTTGATGTGATATCATTCCAATAAATAACCCAGATCTGTACATTTGTTTATTATGTAATATATGTCTGACCGACTTCAAATTTCAACCAAAACAAACCTTAGTTTCATACTCTTTTTAGTATGGATGATTAATTTATTACAGAAACATTTCAAGCAGTACACAATCAGCATACAACGACCAATGCTTTTCTCTGTGCTAGTTAAACATATTTCATAAATAAGAATGAAGGGCATAATAGATTATGTTCCGCTAATACAAGTACTTCCTATTTCCCAGATAATTAGATCTCCTTCTGATTCTCACCCTACTTAAATTTATGAACCTGTTCCTTAGAGTTTACTTTATCCAAAAAAAAAAAGCTTTTTTAATAAGGAAAGTGTTGAATTCTATTAAAGAAATGGACTTTGTTTTTCATCCCAAAAAAAAAAAAAGGAAAGGAATGAACTTCCACAGTACGAGCTAATCTGCCACAGTATACATTACTAGGCATGTCTAGTGAAAAATACTCACACAAACCTAAGCAAACTTAGACATTGATTAGGTGCACAGAAAAGTTTGGAGGCTTGAAGTACCTGTCCACCTAATTGGTAATATTTGGGGGAAAAAATAGTTCACCTGTTGAACTTTCGAATTAACCAATTTAAATCGAGCTCCGGTATCAACTAACAAAATCAGTACATAACATCACATCCTCCAATTAAAACAAACCTAAACCACTAAAGAACACAATCTCTAGCACATTAATAGCAGAATTAACTCCATAGATTCCAAAACTCAAAAATCCAATTACAAAAATAAACTTGATCCTCAACCAGATAGCTACTACAATGATGACAACTCATTTCTATATCAGAGAAACTTCGCCTAGCATCAAAGCCATAATTACTGGAGTTACTTTAATACAAGCCATTCCTATGAATATATAATCAAAAATCATACATAAATATGTGCACATTTCGACACTGATTAAGTGAAAGTAAAAGTTTAAAGGCTTGAAGCACCTGTTTAAAACAAAATGTCACTTCTAAAATTCACAACTACAAAACAAAAATAAAATACAATGCAGCATTTAAATCAAGCGCCAATATCAGCTATCAACTAGCAAAATGTATCCACATCGTCGAATTAACACTAAAAAGCGCAACGTCTGACACACACACACACACACAGTCGCAAACAGAAAAGCATCAATTTAGCAAAATCGACAAGTTAAAAATTCAATTGGAGAGATAAAATCGATCCGCAACCAGAAAGCAACTAGTTAACGGAGACTTGTAGAAATTTGGAAACTTACCGGCGTCAATAGCACTACTACTCCGACGGCCGTTAGAAGGAGGAAGCTTGGATTTGAATGAAGAAGAAGTACGGAGACTACTCGCCGCTTTCTGAGTACCGTTTCTGTAACTTCCACCCGAAGCCATCACTCTCTCCACAAAAGAGGTGTTTTTTTTTCTTGTTTGTAGAGAGAGAAAAACAGCAAGGATGATGAACCTTTTTTTTTTTTTGGGTTCAAAATGAAGTGAGAATATAGAGAGAGAGAGAGAGATGGTGTGTGGGTCCAAGTTGCGGTGAATGTACAGAGACTTAAAATAAAATTTTCAAAAATAAAAAGACAGAGGCTTGTCGGGAGCACCAGGTGACTGAGTACTGACTAAAGAGTGAGAAGTGAGCCCAAAAAAAAGAAACAAGAGCTGCCAAGTATGGCGCTAGATTTGATCTGATCTAAAGTAGCCTCAATCGATTGATTATTCATGAATTTTTATTTTGTCTTAGAATTTGAATTCGCTGCACGTAATCTCTCACTTCCCCATTTCTCCTTCCGCTACCTCCTATGTAATTAAAAAAAAATGGTGCTTAGATTTTGTGATGAAGTACAAAAATGCCAATGATTTATCACTACTTCCTCTTTTTTATTTAATGTGATATTATTTAATTAAATACTTAATTTAAATTTAAATATTAAAATTGTATACGGGTGAGATCGAGGTCAAAGCTACTCTCGATTTCTCATTATGTCATGTAAGGATTTGGACCGTTATATGAGATTGAACGGGTTCCAACCGAAGGTCCTTTAGTCGAGACTTCAACATGGTCGAGGGCAAATATTGACATTGATTCAACCGAGCACGGAGATGATCAAGTTAATCGAGTATCGATCATGATCGAGCACAGCCTGAACGGACTAAGAGCATCAAGATGGAATAAGAAGCAGTTGAGTAGATAAGCATGGGGCTGTAATATCCTCCACCAACCGAATATTTCGGCATCTTTTTAGGTCAGTTACTCACAGGGGCGATTTTATGTACTAATTTTGGGTCACGTGAACGCGTCATCTCTCCGTAAAACTAGGTATTTTATGTATATATTTTTAAGAATTGGTATAATTTTAGTTTTATTTTTAGACACATAGAGTTTATTTTGAAATTAAAAATAACCCATGCTGTCTGAATTAATTCCAAAAATAATATGTTGATCGCCAGATCCGAATATTAATTCAGCGGTGTTTTCTTAAGGGACCGCCCTGGTGGGTGTGACTTTGAATTGCGCCGACCCGTGGAGCATAGTGAAATTACCAAATTGGGCTTTTGTGGAATAATAACCGCCTTAAAAGTAGTGCCATGATATGCGTGAAAGTCTAAGTGGGGTTCGATCGTGTACTTGTCCGGGCCATCGTGTCGAGCCCACTAACTAATAGTATATATTTTCAGAAAAGTGTTGTCTCTGATTATATGGGACCGATTAAGAAAAGCCCAGTATTTCACGGACTGTGAAAAGATACTGGGCTTGAAGTGGAAACTTTACAACCCAGTTTCATTCTGTCTAAACACCACTTTCCTAAATATAACCATTGCAAGTCTGCAACCATTAGTTATTGCGATCAATTTCATTAAACGGTTTCTCATAATTTAGAAAAGAGACTAGATTCAGAATAAGAAGTGAGAGAAAAGCTCATGTATCAAACACAGTAGATTACTTTACAAGCTATCAAGTATTTCTCTACAATTTTAAATACTCGGTAATAAAAAGCACCGCAAATTACTCTACAAGCAATCAAGTATTTCTTTATAATATCAAATACTCGACAATAAAAACCAAGGAAAATCAAATATCAATGCGTCAACATCAAAGTTACTTGTTCGTGATGAATAAATCAATTTCATAATCAAGTTCAAGATTACAATTCAAGATCAAGCTTCAAACTAGCCCTAAAATTCAAATACAAGTCAAGATTAAGCTTCAAGTTCTTGAATTGAATACAAGTAAAGATCAAATTCATCAAATTTTACAACAAGCTTCAAGCCCTTGAACTCAAATACAAGTCAAGATCAAGCTTCAAGCCTTCAAGCCCATGAACTCATATAAAAGTCAAGATCAAATTCATTAAGTTCAAAGACCCTTGAATTTTTTATTTTATTTTGGAAAGAAGAATCATTGATGTAAAGTAGTACTCCAATTGTCGCAATATTTTTTAATCCTATTATTTTCTCTACGTGAATCTTGTTGTTAACAATATTATTAAGTATTCCCTCCGTTCACTTTTACTTGTCTGCTTTTGACTTTGCACGCCTCTTAAGATTTAATAAATGAAATATATATTTTACTATAATGTCCATATTAATTGGTGGATAGTCTCATAGGACTTGAAGAATAATTTGGAAATGAGTAATTAATGTTAAGGGTAAAACAAGAAAAAAAAAAGTTTGTCTTTTCTTGATAAGTTAAAGTGGACAAGTAAAAGTGAATTTTTTTTTTTAGTATAGTGGACAAATAAAAATGAACGGAGGGAGTAATATATTGTCATTTCCTATTTAAGACGTTTAAACAAAATATCTATTCTTTTTTAGTCAAAGGTCTGAGTAGAAAAGTTCAACAAAAATGTTGATCCTCTTAGTTCTCATAAAACTACAAATATATGAACATTTTACTTGTAGTTTCAATTAGTCTTTGGGTAATTCTATTTTGATATATTAGGTACAGATATTTCATGTTTTTTTAAACTAAACACTTAACACCCTAGTAAAATGAAAATATTATTCAAATTAATATTTGTGTAGGATTTTCTTAGTATAAAGGGTGTAGTTATTTTCTTTTAAAATACATGCTTATATTTACAAAATAAGTCAGAATACATTAGGAGTTTAATTAGTGTATATTTCTATTCTTTATGAAAAGCCTCATTCTATATCTCGAAAGCTATGGCTACAATGGCATCTTAATTGATGGAGAACTTAGTCGCTCATCCTTTAGGACACATTTGTTGACCAATTTTCCTGAATATAAACAAAAATCACTTTCCATGCTTATTCTGGAAGACTTCTCAACAACTTGCTTCTCCATTCCCTTTTCCAATGTCACAAACTCACACGGATCCTCGAAGCTAAACAAACCTTCAAATCATCATTTTAAATTATTATTCCACCACGTGATAATTAGAAATTGAATACAAGATGACAAAAATAAAATACAAATAACCAATAGGTCTATCATACTCCAGACTACAATAACTCGATAGATATTATGTGTATTCTAGCTTAGCTAGTGCTTTGATTAGCTCTATCATATGATGCTAACTTATAGTAATTACTAGTATTAATTAGTTGTGATTTAGAGTTTTGAAACTTGTTGAATAATCTGAGAGCACAAGGCTTTGTTTTCTTGATGAAGAAGAAGAGCCTTCTTGCGCAGCCTTTCATTCTCTTCAATAATGGTTTTGTTCTCTTTGTAGAGCTTCAAGTTCTTCATCTTCATTATTTTCTTCAACTTCCTCAGCTTTGCCCTTTCTTTTGCTTCGTTTGACAATCTCTCACCGTTCCTACACATATTACAAATGAAATGATCAAACGTCCAAATAATTCTATCAATGCAATTTATAACTAGTTATAGCTATGTTATTACTCTATTTTAACATATCATGTTTGTTATGAAGAGTACCCATTATTGTAAGTCAACTTGATGATGTAAAAATATCTACTGTATGTATATAGTTTTAGATGTTAAATAATTTATATAGCAGGCTGTTAAATATATTTTAGCATATCACGCTTGGTATTAAAAAGTGCCCTTGCCAACTTATAACTGATTATAATAGGTTATAACTCAATTTTGATTAACATATCATGCTTGCTACGAAGAATTACTTGTTATTGTAAATCAATTTAATGATGATACAAAAAATCTATATACTGCAAATGCAAAATAACTACAAAGGCTTACTAGTTACTAACCTTCTTAGCCTGAGCATATGCATCTTGGTTGTTTTAGATGTATGTGGCCTGTTGAGATTAGTGTAGCATGAGGGCTGAAGTGACTCTAAATCTGGTGCTTCATGGCACATTTTGATCTCCACTAAGAAAATTAAAATGGAAGACCAAAAGATGAGGAAAAAATAGAGGGTCTTAAAATTAGACTATAGGTTGTATTCAAGTTTTTGAGCAGAGAAAAAAGGTGCAAGAGGAATGGTTAACTTATAGGGAGGGGAAAGAACTTAATTATAGGGAAGAAGAGAGGAAGAGGGAGAGAGTATATTTTTCCACAGCAATGATGACACAAGGTCCTCATGATTACAAAAGGCCAACAAAGTTATAGCCAAACCATATCTCATGAAGAAGAAGAAAATAAAGAACGAGAGGAAGAGCAATACAAATAGAATTACTTCAAATGATGCTTTGGACTTTTCGATAACTCAATCCAAGACTAACTTGGCACATTTGAAAAGAGTCCAAGAGCAAACGTGAATTGCATTACAAGCGAAAGGATTCAGAATTTAATATTTACGAAACTTTATAAATATCAGGTTGATATATAATATTTATTTAATTTACTAAATATTTAATGAAATTATATGGAATATATATACAGACACACATAAAAGCTATTGAATTCTCATGAGCTTATAGATTGTTCTCTTAAACCCTCACTAGTTATTATCACTGAAAGATATAAATAGAATAATTAGGATTCTTTTACCCCTAATAAAATATTTCCTATTGGAAATCTGGAATTGATAAACCTTTTGCTAGGAGGCGTTTTATTTTATTAGTGGACATTTCGAGCAAAAATAAAAATAAAAATTAATTGAATCAGTAAACTAAAATATCAGATGACTTTTCCTTTTGGCATTACTAGCTACAACTTGGAGGTCACCTTTTTGAATTTTAGGTGATTCCTCCTTTAGATGTCATGATTACACCCGTTATCTAGTCTACATTTTACATTGTTTTAATAAGTATAATGTGGAAAAAGCTAAAGAATTGCATAATTTTCATGTTTTACTAGCCAAACAAAAGGCAGGACTGTAGACTATGTGATGAAATTTAACGAATTGATGTAACGTTAGAACGAGCCAAAGACTCTACCTGTTTATTTAATCGAGGCATTCAAAGTCCAAAAGGAAGTAATAAAAATTATTAAATTGAAGAAGATACCGAGAAGGCTCGTTCTTTGCCCATAATAAAGCACTTTTTAAGATAATGCCAATAGAATGCCTTGATTAAAGTTGAATTTAGTTGGTAAAGAATGCCTTTTGAATTTAATTCCATTTTAGTAGTCAAAGTTTTTCTTTGAATATTGCTTATTATTAAGATAAAGAAGCAGAGAAAACTTTGCTAAACAAAGATTTATATTTGTAATCAGACAAGAAACTGTTGCAGATTTTATGTTGTTCTTAAGATTACCAAGCAATTTCACCTTGTTTTTCAAAGTTTCAAAGTTTCAACTTTTTCATAATTTTCACATACTAGCCATTAATTTTTTGAATTCGTGGTTTGTAAGAAATAATGGAAGTTATTTTAATTGCATCGCTAAAAGAAACAAGAATTAGCTATATATGAAATCCGTCGCAAAATAACTCATAGCTAACATGATTTATGATAATTTGTCGCTAATTCCTCATTTAATAGGATTAATGATGATTTTTTGTTATTTAGCAACAAAGATGGTCGTCGCTAATTCTCTTTTTTCTTTTTCTTTTTAGTGTTCAAGTTATTTTCGGTAGGAAAGGTGGGATAGTCATCTAATATATGTAACTTCAGCAAAAAAAATTATATCAGGAAGTATATGAAACTTTTTGCCACACCGGTGGTACCCGAGTTGATTGAGCGGGGATCTCTCAAGTAGGGGTCCTGGGATCGATACTGCATGCATTTGTCAGTCGAGCTCGTCGCACGAGTTTGCGTTTACACTTCCTGTATGGTTTGCAGGCTATCACACTAGAGCAGGGTCTACCAAGAGCGCACCCAAAGAACAGCGGACATAGTTTCCTTATTACCAATATATATATATATATATATATATATATATGAAACTTTTTATCTTGGGGTGAAGGGGATTTTTTCTCTCTCTTTTTTTTTTTTTCCTTTTATCTTCTTCATGTTTTCGTTTGTTTTTTCTTCTTTGTAGGGTCTCAACTGCAATCAAATGGCTACCCTTTTGATGGAGAATTAGCTAGATATGTCACATGATACATCATCAATGATGACGAAAAAAGAAAATTGGTGGTACTTTGGACTATATGTAAAACTTTAAATGGATAAATTCTGTAAAAGGAAAAAGTTTGGATAAGAAAATTAGTGATAAATAAATTAAAGCCCTGGGATTGTAATTCTGTTGTCTACAAAAAAGACACGTGAAGCAAGTTCCAAGTGCATGTGAATGAGGTGGTGGAGAGTCAAAAGATGCCAAAGTTGAGCTCATCTACTTCTCCATTACCATCATTAAACCCCTACGTCTTTCTCTCTCTTGGAGTCTTGTTCATGATTATAGGGGGAAGAAGAAGATTGTGGACTTGTGGTGTTTATCCAATTACTACGTGTGGACAATTCAAATGGTCCCCTAATTGAACAGCATGAACTTAGCTGTTGCTGCTCCTGCTACGACTACTAACTCTTTCTTTGGTAATTTTATTCTTGAGTGGCGTAATTTGAATGTTGACCCAAGAAAAAAATGAACAGGCCATATGAACTATGGCCTTTGAAGACAATGATGAACCGTCAGAAAAAAATAGTTGGGCAACAATTTAGGTATATGAAAACACGCTCATTTTAAGAGTTTAAAGTAATCCATGCATGAACCTATTTTGATTGTTGATTATACCTTACAAACATGATTTGTGCCAAGTGCCAAGTGTACCAAGTTCATAGATGATTCAAGGCATTATTTTAATACTCGAACTAGGTCAAGGCATCCAGCTAAATATCCTTTTCTTTTCTTTTTTTTTTTTTTGGTTGAAAAACTGAATCTACTCAAAAATAGAGAATGACCAGCTCGTTTTAAGAAGTTGATACTAAGTTTTAGTCTTTAAAAATTTACTTGCTTATTTAAAATATATTTAACTAGTTGAAACAAAGTCAACATAGATTTCCACGCCATGTTCTTCTACTGTTTTTTTTTCATACACAACTTTGCATTATTTAAATTCAACTTAAGTATCTCCTTTAATACATGAACATTTCGTAATTTCTCAGGGTTTTATGTTTTGGACGAAGGTTTTATACATCGACCAGTTTTGGAAGAGATATTTCATTTATCGAAATTTCAAGTGACAAGAAACAAGCTATTTTTCGCATGAATCTCCCCGTTAAGTAGTCATACATTATGACCAATGTGCCTAATTCTAGTGAAACAGTTTCTAAATAATTTCTTCGCATAAACTTGCAACAGCTTTCCAGTATGCGTTCAAGTAATGCCCTTTGATTTCACATGCCCAGCTTTCACAGAAGATGGTCAAAATTCAGGCACTCAAAACTTTTTCTGCCGCGTCTGGGAGAAACTAAAATGCTCGGCAGAGAAGTTTAATGGGCAATTTGCGCAACTAAACTTATTCGGAAGGGTGGTCTTTAATTTTTGTCCCTCAAACTGCGAGGAAATAGAACCCGTTGACCTCTTACAATTTGAATAAAGAAAATGTCTTTTTCATATCTCTTATGTGTAAAAACACATAATCTCTTGTAAAAAGGTCATGAAATTTTTTTAAAAAAAAATTGTAAAAGGCCAAAAATTCATTTCAACCCAAATTGCTAGTCTTTAATTTTTGCCCTTCACCTAAAATACCCCGAGGTTCTAGTTTCTGAAAGTGCAAGAGGGGGGGTGAATTGTAAATTTTTCGATCTGTTAGTCGACTAGGTTAGATCGGTAGTCGACTGTTTGCTCAGAGAATTCTAAAGTAAGGTGCGAGAAGATAAATGACACAAAGTATTTTATATTGGTTCGATTCAATGTGAATCCTAGTCCAGTCCCAGGTTCAAGGGTGATCTCTGCAGCTTTTTGTTAAAGGTTTGGTACAATGGAGGTTTGAATGGAGCTCCTACGTCTACACTCAAATCACTCTTAATCTTTTTGATACAAAGCCTAACAAGCTATATTATAATTCTCCTTTCTTTTTTTCTTACACTATAAATCACTCAGACATACAATGTTCATGAAAAGTAAAGCAGAGTACTGAGAGAATGAGACTAAGCATGTTTCTTGTGTTTGTGAAGCAGCCCTTTTATAGCTGTTTAGGCTCTTCACGCAGAGAGATCAACCCAAGGGATTTGATCTTTGGAAAGAGGAATTAGTGATCCTATTTCCAAGAATAAGGCTGGAGTTGTTGCTACTTTCCTTGTGCGTTGAGGCCGCATTCCTTCTTTAATGTTGCAGATATCCTTTCCATCCTTGAAACGATTTAGTACTGCTGGATCAAGATTGTTACACTTCGTGGGATATTCCTTCTTTAATGTTGTAGATATCCTTTCCTTCCTTGAAACGATTTAGTACTGCTGGAGAATATCTTGTTAGCCACCACGATAGTAGTATCCAATTGTAGGGCTGGGAGGTTTTCACTTGAGTAGGCCCATCTCGTTGGGGCTGTTTTGTGGGCTCTTGTATTCCTTGTGTGATTGAATTATTATACCTGCACAAGTAAAATTTTCATCATAAAAACTTGACACTAACAATCTCCCCCTTTTTAAGGATGACAATTTTAAATGAGATGTAGTCAACTTCCCTGTGACGGATGCTCCCCCTGAATGGGTGGAGGCTCCTCCTGATTAGTTGACTTGTCCTTGTAGGCTCCCCCTAAACAGTTGACTGTCTAGTTCTCCCCCTTTTGCATCACTCAAAAAGAAAGACAAAGAAACAACAAACAGATATATAGACTTATAACATTTGGAAGATGCTGAACCAAGCAGCTCAAAAAGATTAAACCAAAGTGCAACACAAACGCAAACAAACTTAAGTCCCACAAAAACATTGTTTAAACAGACCAAAAACAACCAAATGAAAAGGAACTACTCTTGGCGTCGGAAGACTGGACGACGAAGGAAATAAGCCAAGGTATTCACAATAGCATCCTTCATTTCAGTCAACAGAGTAGTAAGACGTTCAGGCATGGCGCTAACACTGGCTTGAAGCTTGGCGGACAGTTTGACCGCTTCCTTTATCACAGCATCCAGTTTAACCCGCAGCTTAAAGACATCAGCACCCGTTTCCTTAGTCGCATCACGAATCTTCTCTATTTGAAACAAGTGGATGCCATTAAGTCTTTGATGGACTCAATCTTCGCATCCATAGAGGAAAGTTTGGAGAGAAGTTCTGCATAACATTCAGCAGAGACGACAGAAGGATCTGATTTTTTTACTTTGGTGGAAGGACCAGGTTGAGATGCATCATAGACATCCTTTAGCACCCAAGATTCACTTCTCATGACATACCCCATGCTACCAAACGCCCTAGAGTTGTAACACTGCTTAACGAGAGTAATGGGATAGTCGACTAAATCAATTTTGTGGACTTCAAGTATGCGGGAGATGAGCATACCATATGGAAGGCTAGAAGGATTTGAAGCACACTCAATCATGTAATTGATGACTATGGAGGACAAATTGACTTTCTTCTTGGAGAGAAGGCAAAAAGCAAAGATGGCATCACATTGGGAGATAGTAGAGTAGGACCCAGCACGAGGGACAATAGTAGTCGCAACCATATGAGCCAACACACGAGCCTCAAAAGAGATGTTGGACGGACCAATTTGAGCAGGAACAGAGGTGGAATTGGAAAGGGTTTTCTTAACATCATCAAAGGAGACTTCAAGAGATTCAGGCCAGGAATTTTTGGGTAGTTCGGAAAAACCAGAACAGGTGCAACCAAAAATAGAGTCAAGGACAGAGCAATTTAATACAATGTGGGTACCAAGGACCATGGTTTCGAGTTCATTAGCTTTAGAGGACCGAAGATTTGCATAAAACATACGAACAGGGGTTTCATACACATGAGGAGGGGTTTTGAAAAAAATTTCCCAACCTTGATAGACAAATAAATGTTTTACCTTACAACACAGAGAAAGCATATGGTCAAGATCAACAATCTTACAAGAGACGATGGTTTTGTCTTCAAGAGACGCGAAGAGTTCTTGATGGTGGTCATCCCAAAAAATTTTGCGAAGATCAAGGGGTTTATCAGTGATGGTTTTGAGTTTCTTTGAGGAGGTTGAGCATGCAGCATCAACAAAGGCTCGCTTTCCAAGATTGCAAATTGGAACGGAGTTGGAGGCGTCAGAGAGAGAGGAGTCGCCGGAGTTGACAGAGTCATGAGGAGCAGGAGAGAGGCTCTTACCAATTTCCTTGAGCCTGGAGCTTTGGCGTGTGGAGAGAAGGTTGGTTTTCGAATTTTTCGCCATTGAAGAGACGAGATGCAGATAGAAGGGTTTGGCGAGGAAGGGTAAAGAGGAAGGAGAGAAGAAAGGTGGAAAGGTTTTATGGGGATATGTATGAAAAGGGGAAAGGATTTTATAGGGAAAGTAAAAAGAGGAAGTTAAACATGGGAAGATGGGACGATCATAATTGGGATGGGAATGCAATTTATGGCAAAGATTTTGAATAGCCAAAAATAATGGCACGAATTCTACATGGTAAAAATTAGACAGATTTATCAATAATTCCCGAAGATCTTCTTAGCATGCAGAAACGTTCTTCAAGAAGAGGTTTAGTAAAAATATCAGCAAGCTGGTTTTCAGTGTTAAAAAAAACTATTTCAAAATCTCCCTGAGCAACATAATTTTTGATAAAATGATGCTTAATATCTATATGCTTGGCCCTAGAATGATGCACAGGATTTTTGGACAGACAGATAGCACTCGAATTATCACAGAAAATTTTTATAGGTTTAAAAAACAAGTCATAATCGCTTAGTTGATAAGACATCCAAATTAGCTGTGTACAGCATTGACCAACAGCAATGTATTCAGCCTCAGTAGTAGAGAGAGACTGATCCCTGTTTTTTGCTATTCCAGGAAATAAGAGATTTTCCTAGAAGCTGGCAAGTACCACTGGTACTTTTTCTATCATCTTTATCACCTGCAAAGTCTGCATCTGAAAAATCTTCAAGGGTAAAATCATTGGTGTTAGATACCATAAACCATAATTAGTTGTTCCATGAAGGTATCTAATAATACGCTTGACAGCAGTAAGATGAGATTCCTTTGGAGCAGCTTGGAATCTAGCACACCTGCACATACTAAACATGATATCTGGTCGACTAGCAGTCAGGTAAAGCAACGATCCAATTATACCGCGATACTTAGTTTCATCAACAGGTTTTCCTGCCTCATCCTTATCAAGAGTACAAGTAGGACTCATTAGAGTTCCCATAGCTTTTGAGTCAGACATTCTAAATTTTTGAACGAGTTCCTTGGCATACTTTGCTTGACATATAAATATTCCACCGTCAGTTTGATGAATTTATAGTCGCAAGAAGAATTTTAATTCTCCCATCATACTCATTTCGAACTCGCTTTGCATAAGATCAGAGAATTCCTTGCACATAGGGGGGTTAGAGCTTCCAAAAATAATATCATCAACATAAATTTGTATAATGAGATTTCCTAAGGAGGATCGTTTAATAAAAAGTGGTGTATCAATCTTTCCTCGGAGAAAATCGTGACTTACCAAGAATGAGCTTAAACGATCATACCATGCCCTAGGAGCTTGTTTAAGATCGTATAAAGCTTTAGTTAATTTAAAAACGTGATAGGGAAATTTTGGATTTTCAAAACCTGACGGCTGTTTGACATACACTTCTTCTTCAATGAACCCATTTAGAAAAGCACTTTTGACATCCATTTGAAAAAGTTTGAATTTTTTAAAAGAGGCATATGCAAGCAGAATTCTAATGGATTCCAACCTGGCAACAGGAGCAAAAGTTTCATCATAGTCAACTCCTTCCTTCCTGTTGTGAGTATCCTTGAGCAACAAGTCGGGCTTTGTTTCTGACTACTTATCCGGCCTCATTTAGCTTGTTCTTGTATACCCATTTTGTGCCAATGATTGACACATTTTTAGGTTTGGGAACTAGATTCCACACCTTGTTCTTTTCAAACTGATCAAGTTCCTCTTCCATAGCTTTTACCCAGTATTCATCTTTTAAGGCGTCACCAACTTTCTTTGGTTCATATTGAGAGATAAGAGCCAGATTTACATTATTCTTACTAGATGCTCTAGTTTTCATCCCTTCACTGATGTCTCCAATAACAAATTTCTTTGGATAGTCAGGTTCGCTTCTCCATTCGTTTGGGATTGTTCCAATAGTAACATCAGTCGACTGAGGTATATCAGAAGTCGACTCACAAGATGCCTTTTCTTCAATGGGTCCTGTAACCACCGCAGTAGATATTTGACCGTCTTCTTCATCTGCAATTTTTCTTGTCTCGGCCATGTGATTAGTATCATCAAATACAACATGAATAGACTCTTCAATAGATAAAGTACGTTTGTTAAAAATTCTATAGGATCTACTAGTAGGAGAATAACCAAGAAATATACCTTCATCACTGCGAGAATCAAACTTACCAAGGTTTTCCTTTCCATTATTATGAACAAAACACTTACATCCAAAAGGATAAAAGTAGCTAACATTTGGTTTCGTACCAGTCCATAGTTGATAAGGAGTTTTCTTGAGAATTGGTCTTAGAATATGACAAGCTGTACTTACTGCTTCAGCCCAAAAGTGATGTGGTAAGTTTATTTCTACGATCATTGTTCTTGCCATATCTTGAAAGGTTATGTTCTTTCGTTCAACCACACCATTTTGTTGCGGAGATCGAGGTGAGGAGAAATTGTGTGTGTACCCTTGGTCATTGCAGAATTCTTCAAAAGCCTTGTTTTCAAATTCTCCTCCATGATCACTTCTAATGGAAATGATGTAATATCCTTTCTCACGCTGAACTTTCTCACAAAAAAACTTAAAATTCGTAGAGTATCATCTTCGTAGAGTATCATCTTTATGAGCAAGAAATATTACCCAGGTAAAACGAGAGAAGTCATCTATTATAACAAATGCATACCTTTTTCCTCCAATGCTAGCAGTTCTAGTAGGACCAACAAGGTCCATATGAAGTAGGTACAAAAGGTTTAGATGTAGACACAATATCTTTTGAATTGAAAGAGTTTCTAGTTTGTTTACCTTTTTAACACGAATCGTATATATGATCTTTGGTGTAGTTGAGTTTTGGCAATCCTATTACAAGATCATGTCTTGCCAGTTTCTCAATTAAGCGCATACTGGTAGGATGAAGCTTGTTGTGCCACATCCACAGATCTTCTCCCATTGAAGCCAGGCATATATGACCTGTAGGATTTTTGACAGAGTCCAAAGTATACACATTTTTGTTT
Source organism: Lycium ferocissimum (assembly GCF_029784015.1). Lineage (NCBI taxonomy): Eukaryota > Viridiplantae > Streptophyta > Magnoliopsida > Solanales > Solanaceae > Lycium > Lycium ferocissimum. The sequence goes on along the minus strand of NC_081348.1, from coordinate 25,656,212 downwards.
CTGCTTCCAGGAAGAATTTTTATCCCAGAGGAGTCCTCTATGACACAACCTATTTTACTAAACCTTACCTCAAGATCAGAGTCACACAGCTGACTTACACTTAAAAGGTTGTACTTAAGTCCCTTTACCAACCAAACATTAGAAATGTCACAAGAATTATCAAATGCAATAGTACCAATGCCGATTACCGTTCCAGTTGAGTTGTCTCCAAAGGTTACTAATCCTCCATCAAAGTCGGCGACTGATTTGAATAGACTTTTGTCGCCTGTCATATGTCTTGAACACGCACTATCTAGATACCATTTTCCCTTTTTTCTTTTCTTGTGGTGTTCCTGCAAGACAAAATTTTTACTTTTGTTTAGGTACCCAAGGGTTCTTGGGTCCTTGATGGTTAGTTTCAAAACACTTACTTTTCTTGGGTTTCCATTGTTATATCCCGTATTTTGCACGTTGGAATATTTTAAGTTGGATTGCGACAAGTTGTGGATAAGACTTTTAATTTCCGATTTTATTTTTGTTTTAATGCACAAGTTGCATATTCATCTTTTCATTGGTATGGAATGTTAAGGGTAAATTGGGAATAAGGAAAAGTTTGGGATGTTGAATAAGTTATACAGATTGTATGGAGTTTTGGACATATCCAGTTATGCAAATAAAGAGATCGGTATATAAAAGTTTTAGGTCTCGAAATAATTTCCGAGATGAACATATATCAAGCTACGGTAGGTGGTACACTGCGCATCGCTACGGTGACTTGGACTTTTTAAAGGGCTTAACCCCTCATTTTCAGCCAAAAATCAGACCAAAAACTTTCTAAATATTCTAGAAAATTCCAACCTTCCACCACCAACTTTTAGCCCGAAAGAGTGGTATAATTCCCAAATTCGGTCCGGATAACGTATAGTTGCGCTTCAAAAGCTGCGTAGTGAGGCTTTGTGGCTTAAGTTCAGGTGGAGGAGTAAATATATAGCATTATTATCGAGGGGAAGGTATGAATCTCTTTTCTATTTGTGTTAATATTGGTTTATTTACGGAGAAGGAATATCGTAAAATCGTTATAAAATGGTTCTACGTGATGGAAATATGGGACAAATACCATATGGAATGTTTATGAAGTATTTTGAAATTGGAAATATTATGGTTAATGTTGGTATTGTTGGAATTGTTGTTGGTGTAAATTATGAATTTGGAAGGAAGAAATATGTTATGGTTGTTCATGTTGAGTTGGGAAGGTTTTGGGTTCTATGGCATATTATTTGGATTGTTTGAATATTTTTGTGGATTGTTGGAAATGTTATTGAATCATGTTTGAATGGTTGATGTTGTTAGAATGTTTGTTGGTATTGTTGTTGATGAATTTGGCCCGGTTGAAATCTCGGGGTTGTTGAATTTAGTTTAATAAGTTGCCAAAATTTACGTAAATAAAGTAATGGCTTGGAATTGAATTCTCCGACGCTTATGGCTAATGTTCGATGCCTATTGATGTTGTTGTAGATTTTGAGAAGACGAGACTTACGTTTGGATTAGCTTAGGAAGCAAGTGAGGTATGTGAAGCTTACCCTTCTTTTCTTTTGGCATGTCTTAGAAGGGATTAAGGTATGACATGGTTTGTGTCTCGGGGAAACTCCATTCTTAAGTTTCGAGTATGTTTATGATTCATATTTGCTTTTGATGTTGACATCCTTGTATGGTCAGGATATGGTCCGTATGTCTTTGATATGGGTGAGTTTGAAATGTTGTGTAAACGGTTTTGTTCCGAGAGGATTTTATGTCTAAAAATGTCCACTGACTTTCATGGACGGAGCCGGATTGCTTTGATGAGTTCGCAAACGATTCTTATTTGTTTCTTGATATTCGTATGCCTAATATGGTCGAATTATGATCCTTATGTCTTTTGTATGATTAAATTTTTAAGGTTGCAAAAGAGTCATGTTTTCATGGTAAAAAAAAAAAGTTTTGTTTTCAAAGAGTTTTGTTCCTAAACGATTCCAAAACTACGAATGACCGTAACTTTCAAGAAAAGGCTCGGATCGCTTTGATATTTTCGCAAATGATTTCATGACGAGTAATGACCTTAACTTTCATAGGCGGGCCCGGATTGGGTTGACGCTCGTTCGTAGGTCCCGCGACTTTCTTTTGTATAGTTTTGACGACTTATTTTGAAAAAAAAGCTTAATACGACTATCTTTCCGACCCCCGAGTATGATTACTTATTTATCTGTGAGTCTGTACTGAGGATTTTTATGCATATGATTTCCAAAATTTCATTTGAAAATCCCGAGTGAGATTTGGAAGAAAACTTGATTTGATTATGGTTTTGGTTTCAAAATGAGGGTTCGTTTTGATCGTTACAAGAGTCCGCGATGATGTCGATATGCGATGGTTACTTACGATCTGCTACGTGCGTTCGTTGTTACCTCTTTCACCGGATCCCGGGAAGAGTATGTGATCGTGCGCACTATGATATACTGGTGTGTTGTTTGTGTTACGGTTCACCGAGCCCTCGCTAGTGGTGATGGGTTCCGTACATTTGGTGTTATCCGTGTTTGGCGTTATGATGTGTGATGGGGATACGGAGATTTGAAACTTCGGTGTTATGCTGTGTTGTGGCGCCGAGATAGGGTGGCGACCACGTTACGACGCCGGGTCCCACTATGGACCGCATATGATATGTGATGATGTGATGATATGATAGATCATTTGCCGATGGTGGGGGCAAACCTTAAAGGGTGGGCAAATCTGATGAGGCAAAATTCCACATTGGTGTTAGGCAAATCCCCTGTTGGTTTTAGGCAAATCCCACATTGGTTTAGGCAAATCCCACATCGGTTAATGTTATCTCGTATGACGAGTTATGACGTGTATGGTATGAGTATGATGATTATTTGCGATGTCGAACTCGGTCCGTTATTCCGGATACGATTTGTGTTTTATAAGCCTTTAGTATTCGGTTATTGTGCTTACTTTCTTGTATTTCTTACTTCGGTTGACCTCGTTTGATGTATGCTATGCTTTACATACATGTATACATATTTCGTATAACCCCTTTCTTCGGGTCGCAGATTTCATGTCTTTACGTGTGAAATCCACCGATGAGTAGGTGATGCTAGCAGAAGATGTTAGTATTGGATTGGCGAGTTCCATTTCTTCCGGAATGCTGCCGCGTCCGAGTGCTTGTATGGTATCTGAGATGTTAGTAGAGACTTTAACGGATGATGTCGAGTGTATGAATTGTCAAAATTTTGTAAGCGGCTAAGCCGGTGTTTGTATGCATTACGCCACCGATGTGTTTGTGCAAGCGGCTATATAAGCCGAAGTTTTGTTGTGCCTTATATTACAGTTTTCATACGATTGCAGATTTTATTTGATTTGAAAAAAAAAAAACGAAAGGCATGTTTGTTTTCTGAAAATTTTTCATTACGTGCGTATGTTATGTTTTGTGGGCCCAGTATGGTTATGAGTATTACGATAGTCAGCGGGTTCGCTCGGCCCTAGGTAAGGGTCGGGTGCCCATCATACCCTATCGGAAATTAGGGTGTGACATCCATACCCATCCAGGTGCAGTTGAAAAATGAAATCTACAGTTATGATAGTCATGGCCAAGTTTTCCACAACAAAAACATGTTTGAAGGAGTTTTCCTTCACCTTTACAAGGATTGTTTGACCTATGCATTCCAGACTTCCTTCCAGTCGACTTAGAGGTTCTAGTTGATTGATCAGTCTTTAAAAAAACAGTTGTCTTCCCTTTAAAATTATCAGTCATGGTAAGACCTTTTTCCCAGTAGACTTATTTATATAAGTTGACTGGTTTGACTTGGCATAACTGTGACCGGAAGGTTTCAGTAAAATATCTATTTTAGATTGTACATTGTAAACTTCATTTTGAAAAGAATTTTTTTCTTTTTCGCAGATTTCTAATTTTGATTCCCATTCTTTTTTCTCTCTTTAATTTCCTATATTCATCAAAGACATTATTCAGGTCTACAAGAGTTTGATCTAATAATTCTTGTGTTTCTGCACATTTAAAGCAGGGATGGGAACTTACTTTACTGCTTCCTTCGAGAGCCATGAAACACACATTTTCAATTTCTTCAGATTCTTCATCTGAAATTTCATCTTCACTCCAACTGCTGAAGGCTCTTTGTTTTTGATAACTTCTAGTTGATTTCTTTCTTGTCTCAGGACATTCAGATACGATATGGCCATATTTTCGACATTCATAACACTTCCCATCATTCTTTGACTGCCCAGTGAAATCCTAACCTTTTCTAAAGTTTGAGCTTCCTTTTCTATTATTTCTTAATCTTCTCATGGCTTCTATCACATGCCTAGAAATCATGGCAACTTCTTCTTCTTTAAAGTCGTCATCAGATTCTTCAACTTGAGCCTTGAAAGCAACCACTTTCTTCTTTTCATCCTTCTGATATCTTTGAATGTGATTCTTTTCAAATGCTATCAGATTTCCTCTTAATTCATCATAAGTGAACTTATCCAGATTTCCATCTTCCAGGACAATTGCTTTGGTTTCCCAAGTTTTTGGTAGACTTCTAACAAGCTTTCTAACTTGTTGAGAGTTGGTGTAAGTTACTCCAAGGGATTTAAGTTTTCCAATGATCTTCTTGAATTCTTGTGAACATTGATTCAATGTTCTCATCGTCCTTCATCATAAAGGCTTCATAATCATGTCTTAGAGCATCAATTTTTGTTTCCCTTACCTTTGATGTTCCTTCATAGGTGACCTCAAGTTTATCCCACATTTCTTTGGCAGTGTCACAATTTGAAATTTTTGCATACTTTTCTCTACTTACTGCACAGTAGAGCAAGGCTATTGCCCTGGCATTTATTTGCAGTGTCTTTTGTTGTTCTTTGGTAATGTCATGTGATTCCAGATCAATTGTCGAAGTATCTATGTCTTCCTTGTTTTCAGTCTTTGGTTTTTGGAATAGGTTTAGGCCCTTTCTTAATCACAATCCAGGCTTGATAATCTATTGACTGCACAAATATTTTGAACCTTTCCTTCCAATGGCAATAATGTTCACCATTGAAGTATGGTGGTCTTGTTGTGGAGTGCCCATCTTGTAATCTTGCTCCGTGAATTTGATATCCGACCATTTGATCTTTTCTCACGTGCGGCTAAGCAACTGAAAGTGAGACCTTGCTCTGATACCAATTGAAAGTGCAAGAGGGGGGTGAATTATAAATTTTTCGATCTGTTAGTCGACTAGGTTAGATCAGTAGTCGACTGTTTGCTCAGAGAATGCTAAAGTAAGGTGCAGAAGATAAATGACACAAAGTATTTTATACTGGTTCAGATTCAATGTGAATCCTAGTCCAGTCCCCTTGGGTTGCAAGGGTGAGCTCTGCAGCTTTTTGTTAAAGGTTTGGTACAAGAGAGGTTTGAATGGAGCTCCTACGTCTACACTCAAATCACTCTTAATCTTTTTGATACAAAGCCTCACAAGCTATATTATAAATCTCCTTTCTTTTTTTCTTACACTATAAATCACTAGACATACAATGTTCATGAAAAGTAAAGCAGAGTACTGAGAGAATGAGACTAAGCATGTTTTTTGTGTTTGTGAAGCAGCCCGTTTATAGCTGTTTAGGCTCTTCACGCAGTGAGATCAACCCAAGGGATTTGATCCTTGGAAAGAGGAATTAGTGATCCTATTTCCAAGAATAAAGCTGGAGCTGTTGCTACTTTCCTTGTGCGTTGAGGCCGCGTTCCTTCTTTAATGTTACAGATATCCTTTCCATCCTTGAAACGATTTAGTACTGCTGGATTAAGATTGTTACACTCAGTGGGATATTCCTTCTTTAATGTTGCAGATATCATTTCCTTCCTTGAAACGATTTAGTACTGCTGGAGAATATCTTGTTAGCCACCACGATAGTAGTATCCAATTGTAGGGTTGGGAGGTCTTCACTTGAGTAGGCCCATCTCGTTGGGGCTGTTTTGTGAGCTCTTATATTCCTTGTGTGATTCGATTATTATACCTGCACAAGTAAAATTGTCATCATAAAAACTTGACACTAACAGTTTCGACCCCGGCTCAATTGAAAAAGGCAAAATTTCGTAGCAAAATTAAGCTTATTTGGGCAAAAGTTAGGCCTATCTTTTGTAAAATTCCAGCAAAGTGAAAAAAAGAAATCTTTTTTTTTTGTGCGGATTGCCCTTCATTTGGGGTGGTCTTTAATTTTTGCCGTTCGCCTAATACCCCAAAATTACGGGTTAAAACTCCAGCTTAGAAAAAAAAAATCACAAGGCAAAATTCTGCCTTGCAAATTTTTTTTATAGAAAAAGGCAAAAGTTAAAGACCACCAATTTGAGGGGCAAAAATTAAAGACCACCTCCAACGAAGGGCAATCTTGCAAATTACCCCAAAAAAATTGTCTTGCAACCTTTTGCCTTAATGCAAAATTTTCGTGAAGTCTTGTCTTGCAATTTTTTTTTTTTTTAATTTACTGAGTGAGGGTTTGAACCCAGAATCTCGAGACATTTTCGGCCACTTTTTTTAAGCGAAGGGAAAAAATTAAAGATCAGCGCCTTTGAAGGCTTGTTACCGAAGTGTGAATAAATTACCAGCAAGTCCTTGTGTACTTTGGATAAAACATAAATACAAAAAACTATGAAGAAAAAGAATAAGACGGTCTACATTCTTGATAATTTACTTGAGAGATGCCAAGCAGACAATCAGCACCTAATGCACATTGACCTAAGCCTAACCAAGATTTATAGTTCTAGGGCAGTTTTCTAAAAATATACAAATGTGAAACTGGTTACAAACTGCTAAAGTGAATTGAAACTTACAGAAAAATTAGACATACACTGCCGGGCTACCTTCTGTACATGACCCAAGCTGTCCGAAATGCCAAGTTTAAATCAGACATCAAAGCACGAGCCTCCCTCCCTCCTGTTTACGAAAGCTTGGAGTGTGGCTTCATGACCCATAGTCACATTTGCACTTGTAAATCCCGAACTTATCCTTAAAAAAAATCAAAGATAACACCCAATTCAATCCATAAGTGTGCCTGCTATCCAACAGAATCTTCTTGGGTGGCTTCATCATCTTCGTCCATCACATCCTCATTCACTTTCTCACTGTCAACTGCCTCTGCATCAGATGTAGCTTCAGTATTCATTATGTTATCCTCATCATCGGTGCAACTTTCTGTAGCAGAATCAGAAGCGTCTCCCTCATTTCCTCCTTGATCACAGTCACTACCAACTGCATGACTGAATTGCTCCTTCAAATCAGGAGCAACAATTCCAATCATCTCACTTAGTGCTTTACGATCATGATCCCATCTAGAAGAAGCTTTGGAAGTAGATGTAGCACATTGACTTTCACCCACTTGAGCGCCTGAATCGTGTAAAGCTGCAGGGCATGCATCGTTGTCTTTACTCATAGGAGTATCATTCTCACCATGGACAGAAGGAGCGGTACTGCACGCCCAGCTGCCAGCAACCTCTGAGGCTAAAAGATCAGCTGTCCTAATGGTTCCCTCAGCTTCAGTATCTTCAATCACATTTTCACCATCAGCGAGATTATTTGCTGGGGAAGGAGGCATACTCTCATGAGCAATTGCAGGGTTCTGCTCCTGAGCTTCTTTCCCAGTAGTTCCATCATCCAGCTGCATTGTGTTCCCAGCTAAAGCACAGAAGTTTAAATCTATATTCCTTTCACCATTGATTCCCAAGCTCTCAGTCTCTTGCACGTGTTCTGTTCCAACTAGGTCACCCTCCATATTGGCTGCTACACCAGCAGTATCACTTTCGGGTACTAGCTCAGTTCCCACAGCATCTCCCTCCAAGGGTGCTGTCTCAACGCCATCGACTTCAGAGCCAAATCCACCCTTCACTGTACATTCAGCACCAGCAAATTCCACCTCTTGTGTGTCTTGCCCTCCTTCACTTCTGTTATTGCAATCATGCTTCTCTGTGGCACTTGCCTCATCACTTGATAACTCAAATAATTCCCTGACGCGCCTCGTGTTGGAAGTACTGCAGCCCGCCTTAGCAACATTGTGGCTTCCATCGCCTACTCTCTCTCTTGCTAGGGATCCATTCACATTCCCATCGTATGGATTAAGGTCAATATCCACAGAGGTGTTCTCTTCATCCTCTAATGTCCTTTGCATTGCCTTTAATTGCTCCTGTTGCTTTGCAAACAAAACTGAGATTTCCTCGGTAGTGGAATAGAAAGCCCGAAGTTGTGTTTCTCTGCATCACAATCATATTGTACAAACCACCATTTTAAGGTAAATGGAGAAAAGCAAATGCCAGAATACTAAGGGTAGTAAGCATGCACGAGCGTCTCTAACAGTGTATAAAGAGGATTATAAAAGCTCAGTTGTTCCTGCATAAATGATACATGTGCTCTCGGTGAAATGATGCATGCAATATCACTGACATACCATATTCCACGCCCCTAACAATATATCAGCTTCTTTTGATAGATAGTGATTTATCACAAGCATTCACATACTACGCAAAAGTGCCTCCGATAATCATTCAGGAAAAGAACTATTTGATTAAATATGTCATAATCATGACCTAATGTTTTCATTGATTAAATAAAAGGGTACACCATCAGCAAGTTATTTTATAAAGTAGTTAAAATCATGATTCTCCTTATTTCCCTTCAAGCAAAACTAAAATTTCTTATTTATAAGAAAAACAAATTTCCTATTTTTCTTATTTTGTTTCCTTTAGCAATGTATGTGATTTCACATCCTTAATTTACTTTCACAGTAATACAACCTGAATTATGCTTGCTTAACTTTTATGACTTTAATATGTCAAACAAAATAATCTAACACAAATCCTGTATATTATTTTGTTTCTTTTATGGTAGTCAAATAACTGAATGTATTTACAGCTTGTTTGCTGGATCTTTTATGGTATACATAATTCGGTTTGGTTCTCTTCAGTCAAAGCAACATCATCTTTAGATACTCAACATCTTAAAAGTAGTACTTGAATACAACAGAAGAAAAAAATAGAAATATCCGACAATAAAACATATATCAACAGATAATTGTGAGACTGACATAACCAAATCTCAAAAATCAAGTGAGGCTTGTCTAATTATGATGAGAAAGCATCACATAAAATTCGGATCAATTGGTCAAACTTATTATTTTAGCATCTATTCAACCCATATACTAACCAAAAGCTGGGTAAGGGAAAAGAGAAATTATGTCACATCCAGGAGCAAGAATATTCACATTTATTCATGCCAGTTCACCTAACTTCCAAACATAGGTACCAGTCATACACGTTTAGTTCTTACCGTAGCATAATTCTTTCTCTAGCACCTTTCAGTCTGCGCCTCTCAAAATCAAGATCACGCATTGCGGCACTGATCTCTAGTTCAAGGGCAGAAACCTTGGCCCACGCCTCTTCCCGAGCTGCCTGCTACCGACAGCAAAGAATTGGTACAGAGAAAAGCGAAAGAAAGAAAAGATCAGAGTTCATATTTGACATTCTTTCCTGCACGTATAGACACAAACATGTACTAATAATTTAATAAGCAAATAGTGATCCAGTTCTAGCAAGGCACAAGTGAACTTTTGTTTCTTCACATTATCAAACAAAAAGACATAAAAAATAAAAATAAAAAGAGAAGTAGGCTAACAGCCAATGGAGGCTCAATCAAGTGGGGTATGAAGGAACATATCTCAAGATCGATATCAGTAACTAGTGCCAGAAATTCATTTGGGTCATCGTACCTTTTCACTCTCAAGCTCTTCCTTCAACATTTTCCTCTCATGCTCAAGTTCCTCTATTCTCTACAAATAATTAGAAGATGCAAGACATCAGCATCTGAAGCAAGGAACTGAAAAAGGAGGAATTGATATCTTGACAATAATATTTACTTTTTTCCGACTGGTAGAAGATAATTGCTCCTCACGAATTTGAGCTTCAAGCTGACGAACTTTGTTATCAGAAATAACCAATTTCTGCCTGGCGTCTTCCTGTTACAAGCTAACGAATTAGGAGCTGGAATGGCTTACAGTAAGTAAAAGGTAGGTTAGGCAATATTACCAACTTAGATCTCAAGGTTTCCACCAGCGAACATCTTTCCTTCTCTGAGTCCTGCCATTATGAGCTGAATGAGAAACAACAACATACCCAGTATAATCCCACCAACTGGGGTTGGGGGAGGGTAAAGTGTACGCAGACCTTACCCCTACCCTTTGATGGGTAGAGAGGTTGTTTCTGATAGACCTCCGGCTCAAGGAGACTGAAAGAGAGAGAGCAACGAAATGTTTCAAAATTCATAGTCGAGGTTAATTTATACCTGAAGCTTATTAATAATTTCTTGCTGTTCTTTTTCTCGTCTAATAGCAGATTCTGAGAGCCGTTTCATTTCCTCCTGGGCTTCAGCCTGCACTCTCTGTATAGAGGTTTTCAGATCCAAAGCAGCCTTTTCACGTTCTTCTTTCCTCTGTTCACGCTCCTCATCTAGCAAAGCTTTCAGTTCCGAAATTGATGCTTTCTGGCTGAAAAGCAACCATCATTTCAAATCCTTAACTAACCTTTCCTAAAATAATCATCAGCGTTCCCATATTAAGCGGCTTAATTTAAGCCACATAAGGATAGGAATAAACCGCTTTGTGCTCAAAATGAGCAATAGTCATAAAACGTCATGTCCTCTTTCGTTGAAAGCAGGAACTCAAAATGTGACGATTTATTTCACAGGTTCCAAAGGCTTGATTGACCATCAGGATTGAATCTGGCTTTCCAATTCTTACGAGTACAGATACCTATTTATCACTTTTGGTCCTAGGCTTTTTATTAGTTAGTCCTGGTACATCCCCCAGGCAGCATAATTTTTTTTTAAAAACGAGGTCCTCAGTGATACTACATAGGGACTCCTTGGCTTCTTTTTTTGTCTCCTCTGGACTGTTTCGTTATAGCTTTTGATGAGTTGAACCAACAAGAGATATTAAGGTCTAGTTTCTGCTTTGAGCTCCAAGGACAAGGGGGTAAACAATAATGAGCTTGGGACTTTTGAGGGAGAATACATAATTACCCCCTGAAGTAGTTCCCTGTTTTTCAAAGAAATAAAAGAAATTGCAGGAGTCCTAGTATGCCCGCATGGCATAGAGAGTGCATCACTCGTTTTTTCTTTGATAATCGCGGTGTCCGGGCCAGCTTGCGCGCACCTTGACTAATTCCACCGGATGCCTGCCACCTCCCACCAGCAACAGGTATCAGGTAACTCTGTCTACTAAGGCTAGGACAGATGGAAAGAAATCACCTAGTGTTTTTTGTCTCTGCTGGAATTCTCAACCCACTTTATTGACCACTAGGCCACACCCTTGGGTGCAAGTGCATATCACTCTTTTTAAGAGGAGGAACGAAGAAAGTTAAATTTTTTTTATTTTTATTTTTTTAACGAGATTTTTATTATGTGTATTCTTCCACTTTAGTCTTTTTATATTTTACTTTTTTCTTTTTCCTTTCTTCTTCTCCATTAACGTTTCTCCTCCAATTCCTCCACCACTTCATCACCACCATTTCCACAGTGATCCGGATCTCACAAGGAGTGTCTTAGTGATAACACAAGGAAATAAATTTGCTCCCACCTACAAAAACACAGATCCTTAAGAATATTCCTCTCCCCCTCCAAAATGGATAACATTTCTCTTTACCTTCGATTTTCCCGCCACCACCCATCTTCTTCTTCAACATCAGTATATACTCTCTCTCTTCTCGCCATGAGTGCTCACTGACCCACCGTAGATCCCATCACTGACACACAACAATGGGAGGGGATTCCATTTCGACCAAGAGGTCTGATCTCCACGTTTCTTATCTTTGTATGCATTCTTTTTTGTTAAAATTTTGTTCTGCTTTGATTTTTTGTTTTTATTTTCTGGTTGTTTCGTCGTTTTCCAGCAAGCATGGTAGAAAATGGAGGGTTGTGAACGATGGAGGAGAGGCGCAGTATGGCAGCGTGAGCGGTGGCAGCGAGAAGGTGGAAGATGAAGGATGATGCTGAAATTGAGACAGTGATTCCCTGGTGGTTTTTGAGGTTACGAATTGGTAATCTTGTGGTCAGTGATGGTTGTTTATATTGGAGAGTAGAAGGTGGCAGAGATGGTAGCTCCCTGTGTTAAAGGGCATAAGAGAGAGGGTGGAGAGTTGAGAGAATGATGAAGAAGAAAGAGAAAGAAAAGAGGTGTGCGAGATCTTTTGATTTTCACAGAAGATGGGCTATGGTGTTTCACCAGGGAGGAAAATGGTTTAGAAGAAACAGAAAGAGAAAAAATAAAGAAATAAAAAAATAACAAGGAAAAAATATAAATTAAAAACATGAAATAGACACGTGGCAAGCCAGGATTGGTACTCGACAAGCACATTCTTTGTTACAACTGGGGTTGGCCGAGAAAGGAGGTAATAATACATTAATACCAGTTCAAAGATGTTCGCGGGGGGGGGCGGGGGTTAGGACCCCTGCAAACTTGAAGTGTCTTTTTGAAAATCAGGGACTAGTTTGAGGGGGTTCCTTATGTATTCTCCCATTTTTGACCTTCTTTAATAAGGAAACAAGCTACAGGACGTGGACAAGATAAAGAGAAATCAGAATGTCATTCGTGATTCCTCTTAATTCTATCAGTGGCATAGTAGAGCCATTACCTGCTTATTATTTCATTGGCTTCGACACATGATTGCTCAGATGCGCTAAGTCTTTCATTAAGGTCTTCCAAAGCATGAGTCTGCTCTGTACATATTCTATTTGATTCAACTAACTCTTTTCCTTTGGTTTCCAAAGACTGCTGCAAATCTTTGAGTTGTTCAAGGTATGAAGTAGAAACAGATTCCCTCAATTCTTTCATTTCCTGCAAGACAAAGGAAAGCTCATCAAGACAGGTGGAGAAACAAGATCTCAACCAATAAGTGATGGGGGAAAAAAACCATATGACCATACAAGGAACAGGAATCAATCAAGAAAGATCATTTTCCTGTTCACTCACACAAACAGATCATACCTAGCATCTTAAATCATCAGAATTGGCTTGTACAGGACCCCGTCAGATTTTTGGAAAGATAATAGGAGTATTGAAAGTATCAGAAGTTTCAGACACCACACTGCTCTCCAGAATGAACAGTTTGCAGCAGAGAATATACAGCTTTTCTGTAGGTTAGACTATACTTTCAAAAACAGAGAGAGTCTAAAAGAAGACAGTATTTTGTCTGGTCCTACTTCTAATCTCTGGTGCTGCGGACCAATTTACCCTATCAAAGAACACTTAATAAATGATGAAAGTATTTGGAAACGAAAATGTTATTTCAATCAAAACGTGCAAGGCTTTAGAAACAAAAATGTTATACAATGAAAGATGCGTTTGAAGCCGCAACAAAAGCCAGAAGATTTTTAAGAAGAGAGAATGTTTTCACGTTGTAACATATTTCGTAGTATATGCTTCTATCTTGAGCGATTATTTTCTTCACGGTGTGTCAGACTTTTCTTAGGCATATTGCATACTCTTTTCTAAAAAGAAAAGAGTCATGGCATGTGAAAAATGATCCTAGTTTTACATCTTATGATGCTATTGACATTGGCATGGAAACAAAATTTCAGAAGCTTTTTAATCTAAAGTGTTTACACAGTTGGAAGGTGTTGAGTTAACACGCCTACTGTATCTCAAGCTGTTTAGTAGTAACACTGACTATGCTCAGAATTAAGCAATTCAAAGTGGTAATGTACTCTGAAATTGCATGAGTAAGAATACCATCTCACGACGGTCCAAACCAGCACGATTCTCATTGCGCAAGGAATCGATAGTTGCAACATGACTTTCCAGTTGCTTCCGCAGTTCCTACAAGAGTACAGAACAACCGAAATCAGAGAAAGGTTGTATAGGAGTGAAACAAAGTGACCTTGACAGACTGCAAAAGAAAGCTAATTTCTTTGATAAATGAGAATGGAAAACTACCGTGTTTGACCGCTGCAGGCTACGGAAGTCATCCAGAGAAATGGGACCTTCAGAAGTGCCAATTCCAATTCCCTTGAGTCTCTTGCTTTCTGAACCGAACTCATCTTAAGCAGAAAAGACAAAAAGCAAGTTAGTAAGCAAAACATAGTAACAGTCATTAGGTTGGAAACAAATAATGATGGGTATCAGCCCGTTGATACTTATATAATAGAAGAAAAGAATTTATTATTAAAAAAAAAAAAAAATCACCAAATGTGATGATTGATCATTACAATTCAGCCAAGAAAATTTAGAAAGATGTTGCACAAAAACTTCAGAAAAAGACTGTTCATCTATTTCTGCATCCTTTGCGATGCCTCAATGAAAGAACCACGACATCTTCAGGAAGATGTCAAGAGATCATATTTCCAAAAATACTGGGTGATAAGCAACTGGCACGAATATGAATCATATTCAAAATAAATTAAACAAGTTTGAACCTAGATAAATGTGCATCCTTCAGTTTTCTAATAGGTGCATAAACATTCTTTGTCCTATGACTAGATCAACATACATTGAGTCCAAAAAGACGTTGCCAAAGGCGAAGGAAAAGCGAAGAAACGCACTACGGTATGCTAGGGCTTTAATCGCAAAGAACAATTGAAGCACGCACTTCAGATCAGAAAGGTGCAGATGAAGAAAAACTTTAACTATATATATATACAATGCATGCAATGCAAGTTAAAACAGCTGCTCTTACAAACAAGATTATATGAAAGTTCTTAATAAAGAAAACAAGATTATATAAAAAATAAGGAATTATTAAAAAGAGCAAGTAAATGAAATATATATAAAGTATATACCATGTCAGTCAAGTTCAAAAAATAAACGTTTCTGATTCAGATGCAAAGATGCATTTATAAATTTTTCATTTGCAATTTAGTGATTAGTTTTCTTAGGCAATATTTCTAATTTCATACTTCTAATCACATAATCCCTCCATCCCATTTTAAGTGTCTTAGTTTGACTGGGCACGGAATTTAAGAAACAAAGCGAGACATTTGAATCTTATGGTCTTATATTAAAGATGTGTGTAGTCATTTAAATCTTGTAGTCTTAAACTTGCCATGTAGAATGTTGGAATCGGAAAAGTTACTAAATATAGAAAGAGGCACTCTTTTTTGGGAGAGACCAAGAAGGAAACTAAGACACTTAAATTGAGACGGATGGAGTAACATATTCATCCATAACTTTCCTCACCAATTATCATAACATGCCCATATACCAGATTTGTTTATTGTTTACTACCGTCCTACTTGATGGGGAGCTCATGTGCGCCTTGGGGTACATCATAGCGTGTTGTTGCCTGAACTGAGGCATTGCCTAAGCGAGGTAAGGCATAATCTGCGCTATACCTAGATTCAAGGCTTAAAAGCCTCAAGTGTGAGCTTTAACAACATTTCTCACACGTCCATTTCAGGACCAAACAATTAAAACGAAATCACGAACCAGATGAAATAATGAACCAGAAAGGTTAAATGTTCCAAAACGACGACACTGATGAAGGCAGAGCAAATCTACCTGCTTTTCTTTTTAGAACAGCTGCATCAGCTGAAGAAACAGATACGAGAACTTCTCGGAACACAAAGGCATACGAAAGTTCTGCAAACATTACAAGGAAAATGATATTATACAAAGTCCCATATTCATGTTAGAGAATATCATGCTGTAAAAATATAACAAAACTTCATCAGCTGATCATAACAGACATATTTCTATTCCTTAAAAATAATATTTTATTTTTAAAAAAAATCGAAGTTCTATCTTAAATACATAGCAAGAGATAATCTTTCTTTGGCCCATTCATTTCCTGGGAGTGGTGGGGTTGGGGGTTATTATGTTATCCTAGTAGACCATTTTAACCTGAAGATCCAACATCAACAAGAGGGAGGGTGAGAATTTTAGTGTGTCTCAAACAATAGTTTTGTTTTTCATGTGGTTGCTTTACCTACAGACTTACTGAAGAAGAATTTTGACTCTAGAAATCTTTTCAGTTTAGGGATCATCTGAGGTATCCAATTGACAGGCTGCATATTTAAGCCTCTGAGCCTTTTCTCTATCCATCAAAGCCTTGCATAAATGTTTAAAATTGAAATTAAAACTCCCAAGCATTTGAATACACAAATGTAAAAGGAGAAGATGAATGTAAACCAAACAAACTAAATTTCTTAATCATCTTTTGCTTGAAAATGATACACATATGAAGCAAGCAAGAAGGAGCTTAAAAAAAATAGATACTCTACCGTGTTGTGGAGCAAACGCAATTGAGATAATGTCACCATGACGTAATCTGGCTTCTGGGCTACTTTTGTTCAACTTTTCCCAATTTAGATATGTCCCATTTGTGCTGAAAAGAACCAAAATAGATCAGTAAACTCATGTGTCAAGTTGCATCACAAAAGTTCCACAAAAGATGTCCAACCTTGTATCTTTCAGAAAGACTGCAGTGCAACTGTTGGCGGAACACTCCACATCTTCGCTGATAACCTTCTTCCTGTAGATCTTGCAATGATGAGCACTAACAGCAGGAGACAAAATCTGGAAACGGGCATCATCTACCAACCGACCAATGCGGTGTTCTTCAGATGTGAGAAGCATGTTCATTCCCTGTTTTACGGAAACGAGTCAGTATATAAAATTGTTTACGAGGAATACTTCAATAATGTAAAGAATCGTATGCTAAATCCATACTTAAAAGTGACCAAGTTTTTTTTTTTTTTTTTTTGGAGAAGGTAACCCGTAACAGTTGTGAGTATTGACTAAATCAGTACATAGGTTGTAGTGAAAACCATATTTCCATCATAGAGAAAGTGTAAAACTGATCCAACATCCTAACAAGATCCTAGGATATCTACGATAGAAACATTATCTAGGTATAACTGTTTGCACCAGAAACAGAAGAAGTCAAATGCAATTCAATTTGATCTTTTGTACTGCCATTGTTGACTTTATTAGCTCATTACACAATTCGTAATTCTTCAACTTTTTGGCTGTACCTTTGCTCAGCATTCCCTTTATGCTGGTAGTATTATAAAAGTTACACTTTACCTATCAAAAAAAATAAAAACCAATCTCTCGAGCAGTATTTTCGTGCTCTACATCAAGTCAACAATTTTTACAACGTACAAACCTTCACAGAATACAAAGATCACAAGTCGCAGTAAATTTACTTTCCCTAGCTTGATCAAAACAAAATTTTACTTTCCCTATCAACAACCAGGTGATGTTACCGTGTGAACAGCAACTTTCCCTATCAAACAATTCAGGAAGGAAAAAAAAAAAAAATCAAAAATCAGCCTCCATAACCAACAGATTCTGGTCGGCTGAACGAACCATTTCCATCAGGAACCAGCTTTGTCCCACAAATCACTAATTTGGGATACCTTAACACTGTATATTCTCAATATTTTCTACTCCCTCCATTCACTTTTACTTGTCACGTTTCGCTTCACGAGAGTCAATTTGACTAATCTTTGGCGCTAAATTGAATTAAACTAATTCAATACTTTTAATTATAAATTTAGATGTTCGAAAACCGTACAAAAAAATACTCTAAGTTGTAATTCCTCCCATATTAATATGATGAAATAATATTAGTACATCTTAAAATGTTGGTCAAAAGTCCATAAAGTTTGACTCTCGATAACCAAAATGAAACAAGTAAAAGTGAAACTAGGGAGTAAATGACATGCAAATATCTCAACAGACCAAAAAACTCCTCGTCCCTTTGTCCCAATTAATGTGATACTTTTCGCTTTTTCGAGAGTCAATTTGACTAAACTTTTAATCTAAAGAAAGCTACATCTAAGAACATTGGTCAGAGTTTGAATCTTGGGAAGCAAAACGTACAGGAGTACAAAAAGAAGAAGAAGAAAGAAGCAAAATTGATAACTGGGGGAAAAGATAATAGACCTGAAGACGCTTGCGGGCTTTATCGGAAATAGCAGTTAAGACGCCCCAAACATCAGGATCAGAGTACTGCAATGCCTGAGACGCTATTTTTGAAGCCACTGATAGTATAAATTCTTCAGGGCTTTGCGGATTTCTCACCAATGTAGAATTGTTGTTGTTATTAGCATTGCCGTTACAGTGTTGTGGAAGTGAAGAACATGACTCTGAGGCTGGAGACTGGTCTTTATTACTACTAGGGTTTGAGTTTGGTTTTGAAGCCAATGGAGTTGACGGATTATCGTCTTCTTTCCCCATTATTCATTCACTGATTTTCGTGAATGTGAAAAAAAAAAAAAAGGCGGGGATTTTGAAAACCCTAATTGTATTGGCTTTTATTGCTCCTCTAGCTTCCACGAGAAGCTGACTGAGCTTTTTGTTTCTTTTCTTATTTAGGCCCCCCAAACTTTTTGTCTTCTGTTATTTTGTACTACTTCTTATTTCGGTGGCAAAATTAGCTCATGAAAACATAACCCGCCTAACCTCTTCAAGTTTAGTGCGACCATTGACCCGCCCAACCTCTTCAAGTTTAGCGCGATCATTGACCCGCCCATTTATTAGCTGAATTCATTCGGTCCACAAAAAATTGGGCTCATATGCATTTCAAATTGACTCATGAGAAATCCGACCCAAACTATTAACAACTAAATGGCTCAACAAGCTTAAAGGACATTTTTTAGCCTTTTTATAATAATTCTACTTTTAGCCTTTTTCAACTGATTTCAACATACGTATAGAAATTGTATCATTATTGTATAGAAAATCGATCATATGTATAAAAACTGTATCATTCTTTGTATAGAATATGTATCCCTACCATATGTGCTTAGAGAATGTATCATTGTTGTATATTTTTGGTTTAATGAACGTATAATCAATGTATACTTACTAATTATACACACATTACTCGTGTTTTGGGATATTTCTTGAAGGCTTAATCAACGTATACTCAATAATTATGCATATATTATACATGTTTTGGGTTATTTTTTGAAGGTTCAATATGAATTTTTTTTTTTTTACCTGTAATGGCGACTTTTTGTAGTGAACCTTTAATGGCGACTTTTTGATCTAGTCGCCACAAAAAGTCTTATGTTTTTTTTTTTTTTAGTGAATGGGCTACTAGGCTAGCGCCTGAGAATAGTTTGGTCCGAAAGTTCAAATCGCGGCATTAAGCCCAAACATGGGCCTAACAAATTCCTAATGGCTAGGTAGTGTCCTTTTCCCTTTAATTAATTGGGCACTTAATTTGCAAAATGTTCTTATTTGAGCCCTTATGTTTTGTGGAAGTGAAAAACTTCACATCATCCGTATCCATATAAGATTCAACGTAGGGATCTAGTAGCTCAGTTGGTTGGGTACCTGAACTGTAACACCTCGTACCCTCATACTAAACCATATCGGTAACATCCCGTAAGTTCAAGTTAGGTCCTAATGGGTAATAAGGGTATTAAAATGACATGTTAGTTATATGAATCCCTTTGGGATGATTTCGGGCGATAGATAGTTGTTTTGAAGTCAAACCAAAAAGTGAAGTCCTTAAGGCCTTCTAAATCCGTCTAAATCTGAGACAGTCTTCGTTCATGGCCAGTTTTTGAGCATTTACGTTAGTAATTTGAGAAAACCTCCTCTTATAAGTTTTAGATATTTGAAATACCTTTCCAATGGTATATTATGGAGGTCAAACGGACATCCGTACAAAGAGTTATGGCCATTTTACTGAAGGGTGGCAGAGCTGAATCTTCATTTATGGCCAGTTTTCGAGCATTTGAGTTAGCAATTTGAGAAAACTTCCTTCTTGGAAGTTGTAGATATTTGAAATACCTTTCCAAAGGTATATTATGGAGGTCAAACGGACATCCGTACAAAGAGTTATGGTCATTTTACTGAAGGGTGACAGAGCTGAATCTTTACTGAAAATTTCACCTAATGTACGCCCAAGGAGTGTTGGACGTACTTTCAAGCACGGACCGTATATCTAATAAGACGTACATTGCCCGTTTTTGGCAAAAAACTGGTTTAAAATGGGTATGATCTTATTTTGTTCCTATTTTTCATTCTCCCAAACCCTAAGGACGAAATTCTTCTCTCCCAAACTCAAGATACTCTAAAGTAAGCCATCCTAAGTCATTCCAAATTAATTCTAACATGTACCCATGATTACTAATCAAGAATTTCAAGAAAACCCACATAAAGATCAAGATTCTAGCTTTTGGAGTTCTTCTTCAAAGGTCGAGTCTTTAATTCAAGTTTTGGAGCGATTAAGGTATGTGGAGTTTCTATCTACGTGTGGAAACATCATTGTTCTTTCCCACGCTTCTTATTCCATAAAGTATGAAGCTTTATAAAAACTAAGATTTTTAACCATGATCATGATAACCCTGAGCCCATGTCCCACGATTATAATATGTATGAAAATTGTTATAAATTCTTCATTGTGTTCTTGATACATCATTATAATTATTGAGAATCTGTTCATTAATCCATGAAAACCAATACTTTACATTCCATGGGTTCTTACATGCGAGTTTATGAACTATTATGATATTTTCAAGAAAAGCTATATATAAGCTTAGCTTAAAAAATGCAGCTTATAAGCTGCTTTTTTTAAGCCCATCCAAACAAGCTCTAGCCCTATTTCTATGTCATGTATAATTATCCGCAAGTCAACAAAACAAATTTTATTTGTAACATACTCCTGCTGTAATTTGAGAGTTATAGTTTTTATTCCAATACCCAATTTGTCTTATACATTAAGAACTCAAAATGATTATTTGGAAGTAGTGACTCAGTTATTGATCTCCTCCCTAATATTACACAGTTGCAAAATTCTCACCAAATCCTTCATTTCTCATTCAGGACCTCTTCCCCAAAAAAATAATAAATAATACTAGTAATAATAATAACATGGATGTTGCAGTTGTTTTCTCTGAGGTGATAGCCGTGTGTTTCCTCCGAAGGATCATACCAAAAGACCATTCTCTCACCACCTCCCACCCCCCTCCGCACCCTGTCATATGGTTAGAAAGCAAAGTGGACGGTATAGATGGAGCTCGAGTTATGAACAACTTCAACATGGAAATTTCCCTTATCCGTCCTCAAGGACCTCTTTATGCACGTGCATGCATGCACTGCTGCAATACTTGTAATTATATCTGTGAAAGGGAACCTTGCCAGCCAATGACCCGTTACAGCAAGAACATAGAATGTCAGTTCCTGAGCCACCCGGAGCGGAAACTGAGCCGGTACCTTGAGCTTTGAGGGCTGCGGCAGCAGCTAATCTTCTCTCAGCCGCAGCTGCTCTTTTTTCCCTTTCAGCATCATGAGCCCTATTCAGTTCCTCCTGATTGGCAAAGAGAAAACATATCAGACACCATAAAAGAGATTAGAAACTACAAAGCTTTGTCCGCAACATTGAGCAGCACTTCCTAAATATTCCAATTCGAGCAGTGATAGGTACAAGTGCATAAAAGAGATACAGCAGTAATATGTTCCGAGACCTCTTTAGATATTTTTGCTGAAAGAGTAGACTGAGATTTTCCTTTAAGAGCTGAAGCACCCGTTCCTCTCTCAGATTTAGATGGAGCAGTCTGGACTTGAGCAGCCTCAGCCTGCAAAAATGATGTCACAACGCCGAGAGAGAGATAATAGGAGGATGAACAAATTAGCCCATGTGTGGGTGTTCAAGAGGCAAATGAGCTTCTAAGCTGCCTACCAATAGTCCAAAACTTTTTTTTTTTTTTTTTTTCTTTTGGGGATAGGTAAGCTGCCTATCAATAGTCCAAAACTCTTCTTCTTGTCAGAGGGAGAAAAGACAAGGAAAATGCAAAGTTGGTGATTGATTGAAGGACAAGTACAACCAAAAAAAAAAAAAAGAAGTAAAACTCTAGAACCTTTGCTCCTTAATCCATGCCATGCAAGAAGATGAGTCAACAATTATTTTTGCAAGAGAGTGCTAAGACAGGATATGGAAAAAATCAGCATAAAAAATAGATTAGCATGCACCTCAGCCTTTTTTTGCCTTGCTTTCCGCAATTTCTTCAACTCTTTTGCCCTAGCTTTCTTCTTTGCGTCTTTTTCAGCCTGGGGACGGAAATACAATTGTCATATCAGCTAGCTATAGAATGCAGCATAAAACACATTTTCACTGATTGGCTTATCAAAAAAACATATTTAACCGCTGAAATTGAGAAATAACACATGCCAAAGGTAAATTAATTCAATTAGCATACTTGTCCAGTACCTTATGATGTAATAGCTAGCAGACAGAATACGGCAATCAATTTGTCTTGGATCATGGATAAAATATATTCTCCTAGGAAGGATTTAATGTAACTCCCACATTCACACTGCTCATACTTGTAAAGTACAGGCATATTACAAGAAGAAGATTTACACTAGAACAATGACAGTGAATGGGAAAATATTTAGAACAATCAAGTATACTTGGATTCATCTGCATTTGCGATATGCCTGATATGAAGAAACTCTTAGAATCTTTTGACCAGATCCAAAATATACGAACCTCGGCAGTAAACTACACTGTCAATATCACACCCCTAAAATAATAAAGAAGTTACCTGTTTGGCAGCTTGTGTTTCCTCCATTTCTTTAGTCAATGCGCTAGGAACCTTAGCAGCATGCCAATCCCACTTGTCAAGGTTTGATGCCATGAAGCGCCTAAAAGTGTTTCTCACTTCTTTTTCACTTGCAAGCATATATGGAGTTTTTCCTCTCTCGTCCTTGAGACAAGGATCCATACCCTGTTCTAGAAGTTCAAAAACCTTTTCACAATCCCCACACTTTGCTGCTTCATGTAAAGGAGTGGATGTACCAACGGTGTCATTATCACTCTCACTCTCACTTGATATGATCGCATTGGGAGATGGCATAACAATAGAACATTCTTTGGTAATTTCCTTAGTCTCCAAATTTTCCTTCAAAACCTCCATGGACATATCACACTTGCTGCTCAAACCACTTGCACTTACCTCTTCACAATTCGGTGCAATTTCCTCATTTACTTCGAAGGATACTTGAGTCAATAAGCCATATATCCGTCTAGCTTCTTTATAGGTAGGTCTTCGAACAGTCAAAGGAATATTTCTAATAGCATTAAGCTGACAATCAAAATATGGTCGATCTCCGTCAAAAAACAGTTGCCGGTTGTCAGAGGGAGCACATATGAAGATACAGGACGAAACAGCAAAGTAAGGCTTCCATGCAGTGAGCAAATCTTGGATTTCCTGGTTATCAAACAGCAAAAATTATCATCAGATAATAAGATGTTAATCCAATTTAAAAAGTTCAGATTTCCTACTCCATAGCACCTCTGTTCTCTTGCAATATGACAGCCAACTAATCCCCCTCCCTTTTTTTTTTTCTTTTTCAAATCAGAGAGAACCACTTAAGTAGTAAGACCAATAAGCAGAAGCAATCTAGTCCCTAAAAGCACCGCTTATAAGGAAGCCAAAATGGATTCCTTATCATGAGACAATGTGTCAGAAATGGGAATTTTAAGTATCACTAAAGAAAATATGAAGGAACTCCCAAGAGAAATCATCAGAAACATGAAACTGAACTAAAAGTAAAAAGCTAAAAAAAAGAAACAACTACACAGAAAGGCAGAAATCATAGCACGGATATGACACCAACTTTTGTAAGGCCCGATTGAACTGAGATATGATGACTAACAAGTGTTTTTCAAAAAGAATCCCATTGCCACCAGCAGAAAAAAAGGAGGAAGAAAAGGGAAATTTTTCGTGATGAGCATGCAAAAAGGCAAGAAAATATGTTGGTGCACCTGCTTGAATTGGGATCTCATGTTAAAGTTGAGTAACAAGCATAATTTGGCAAGTCACACTGAATGGGATACTGACCATGCAACAAAATCTCTCTTATGCAAACATCAATCCCTTTACCTTTTTAAGAGCAAGTTCATTATGCCGACGAATTGATGCTCCAGCAGAGTGCGCCATCTTGCCACTTGCATCTTTTGATGATTGTTTCTTACCAGCCTTAGCCCGTATAACATATCTAAAAGAAAGGTAAAGTAATATAAATTATTGCCACATTCCCTCAGAAGGGATGCGGGAATGGTAGCTACGACTTAAGCATTTAAAAAGCATGGTAAACGCCAGCCCTGGTGGAGCCAGGAATTCAAACAAGGAATTTTTCAAGAAAACATTTCTTAGGCCAAGGAGATTTAACAACTTATATATATACAAAGAAGAACATTTTTGCCCAATTTACATAGTATAATATTTCAACTTGTAAAAATATTCGTCGAACTAGTTGTCTTGGTATGACGAGAATGACACAAAAGGAGCATTGCACTTTTTCTTACAACAAAGACTCTAACCTGTGGAATGTCTTATGTGCCACAACTGTGGTACCATCAAAAACACAGCCTGCAAAATGCCCACCTCTTGCAAGCAACACGATCCTCAAACGGGTATTATCCCTTGGTTCATGGATCAAATACTTCAACTTCTCAATCACTTCATTTTCTGTCAAATAAATCCTGTTCCTGATATCATCTGCAGCAAGCGTCTTCTTTTTCTCAAACAAAATGCTCTGTGACTCATTCAGGAGTAAACCCTTCCACAATGAAAGGATCTCCGCATTATGCAATTTTAAATATATTTTATTCTTTATATCTCCAACTATTCTTCGCTGCATATCATTGGACTGACCAGATTCTTTGTGATCTTCATCATCTGATCCAGAAATACTTGATAAATCATAATCCTTACATAGGGAATCAGAGGTCATCTCATCAAAGTCTTCCTCCTTTATGATGTCTCTCCCAGAAATGCTAAGCTTTATCTGATATCAGTACTGACAAGTAATTACTATAACTACTAAATGAACAACCAGTATAATGAGATCAGCACCTTCAGGAACAAAGATATTAACAGAAAACTGGGGGAAAAAATCTTTTCAGGGCCAGGGTGGAGAAGAAGGCGCTGCAGATTGAAAACTTTAGAGATAGAGTAACCAAGTGACAATTTCTAGAAATCCGAGCTAATTTGAAGTGCTTCTAGAGCAATGATGAATAGCCTCCGCTAATAAAGTTCTAGCAGGGCGTCTATTCCAATTGCCACTCTGGTCATATGGAACCAGTGTATTCCTTTTCTGAAACTTTATAAGCAAGGTGAGCTGAGGGTCTATCGGAAACAGCCTCTCTACCTCCTGAGGTAGGGGTAAGGTCCAGTACACTCTACCCTCCCCCTCTACCCTCCCCAGACCCCACTTTGTGGGATTATACTGGGTATGTTGTTGTTGTTGTATATAAGCAAGGTCCATAAGGAAGAATCTAAAGCTATTTTCTAGAGGTGAATTCGGACAGCATTGTCCTGCAACTTTCAAAATATTATATTAGATGAAGTATTATTAGACAAAATATTCTTTTGCTGAACAAATTGAAAACCTACTCTTACTAGAAGTCTAGTCTCTCTCAGGTCCAGTTTCGATCTCTAACTGACTCAGTTAATAGGCCGGATGAGAGATATTCAGAAAACCCAATAGAAATTCTAAAACCTGATGGTTCTTGTCCTGAAACGAAGGATGCGAAGAAAGTAGTGTCGCCTGTCATCATGCTCAATCAGTAATAAGTTGGCTTCACAATTCCCATAACCCCAACTCCTAAATTCTACTAGTGATATGTCATTAGCCTAGATTAGCTCATTTCAAAAGCTAAAAGGCGCAAATATTGGGAAATTGTCTAGAAGTTGTTAATCCCAAAGGACTAATCTCAAGCATATGAATACTGAAGTACTAAAAAAAACAAAATACAGTAAAAATGGTTTTGTTACAAAGTCATTATCTTGTGCTTTGTTAAGGGTAAGCATTTCAGTCTTGGGAATACTTGTCCAAAGTTCTCTCTTTATATATCAACTTACTAATGTCTTTGATTATCAGAAAAGAATAAAACAAATAAATTTGAGGATAAAAGGAAAAAACAAGTATTGACTACTAGCAATAAGTTGTGCTTAAGCCAACCAAAAAAAAAAAAGGATCTTTAAATCCAATTATAAAGATAAAAATCATAAATTTTACACTTGACAGCAATTCTCTACTTCAAGTAATAGAACTTTTTTTTTTTATTTATTCAGCTACAAAATCCTCACCCTTAATAGCATTATTATCCTTAGAAGACAGATTAAAAACCAATCAGCTATGCATCAATCTCAAATCAGTTAGAATCAGCTAATTGAATGCTCTATACCAACTGTCCATGTCTTTCCAGCATGAATATAATTAAAATCTAAAACAAAAAAACAAAGAAGGAAGGAAAATAGTACATTTAGTCGATGAATATCGGATTTGAAGTGAGAACGCTGATCCTGGAGAGAGTCAAACTCGGCCTTACAAGTATTACAAGACAACCTTTGTTTCACATCATTCCGATTACTCGAACTCTCCGTGTTCTCTATTTCATTTTTGGATTCGTCATCAATGTTTGCATCGTCTAGGGTTAGGGTTTTGACTGAGAGGTTTTCGAGTGGAGATGCTGACGGAGATTGGAGGAGGCGGCACGAATCAAACAAGTTTGGTGGTAAGTCGAAGATTGAACGGTGTCGTTTTTCGTCCGGAATTTGTTGATGGCGGCGGTGGCGGGTGGTGGTGGAAGGAGGAGGTTCCATCTCCATCTTGTCAACGTTGATCAATCTGAGGATTCTAATTGAACAAGCAGTGATAATGGTTTGGACTTTCGAGTTTGAATACAAGGAGTAATAGTACCGAAGCTCCCTCAGGTTTTAGATACGGAAAAGGGTCAAATATTACCCCCCCTTACCTTGTTTCATTAGTTAAATATACCCTTCATTGGTGAAAGTTAATAAAAATACCTCTGCCATCTTCAAACTTCACACTCATGCTCCTATTTGGATAGAAATCTCAAATTCCAAAATTCTCAAATTACCCAATTTTAAAAAAATTACCCATTTTTTTATTGATCGGGAGGAAGAAAAGTAAATGCATTAACTATATCATCATCATCATCAAATTTTAGCTTTATCTTCTTTCATGAAAAAAAAAAAGAAAAAAGCAAAAATACACCTAAATGATAAAATTTCAAAACTCACCTTAAATTTCGATCTTTAAATTCAACTTCAAATCTTGGTGTAAGTTAAAACTGAATCGTGTAAAAATGGAAAAGGGCCGCCTTTGACTACTAAAAAGGGGATTTTGTTCAATTTGTGCTGTGAAACGGGAGTAAAGAAAAGTAAAATGCATTAACATATACAATCCATACATGTTGATTAAATGTTGTGAAATCTCAATAATACACAACACAAGTAAAAAGCGTATATTATATGTAGAAAGCACCACATGCAGTGCCATTCCTATGCACGGTCTACATTTGATTTAAAGATTAAATTTGGAGTTGGATTTAAAGATGAAATTTGAGGTGAGTTTTGCGATTTTATCATTTAGGTGTGTTCTTGCTTTTTTCTTTTTTCTCCATCTAAAATGGTTAAGAAGATGAACCAAATATAAGATTAATTTGATGATGATGATAGGTGGGTCGGGTCAATGAAAAAAGTGGGTAATTTTTTTAAAATTGGATAATTTGAGAGGATTTGGGGATTTCCATTCAAATAGGAGCATAAGTGTGAAGTTTGAATTTTCATTAACAAAAGATGTATTTAACTAATAAAATAAAGTAATTTTTTACCTTGTTTTATATAGAGTATATTTAACTAATAAAATAAAATAGAGGGATATATTTAACCCTTTTCCCTTTTAGATAAGTACAGATATCCCCTATTTGAGAAGAAAAGGTGTTTGAGTAACCAAATTAAAGGGTTAATTACATTAAACATTAAATTGAAATTTTTCTCATTTAAATATTTGAATTTAATTTATATATATAAACTAAAATGAGTTTGATTTATTTTTCAAACACACCAAATCAAAAATTGATAAAAAGAGTAAGTTTATTTTGGGTCCAATTTACAACACTGACAATAGAATCTTCTTACATTTTGAAATACTAATAAATTCCATGAACATACTATATTGACACATTTGAGTTTCCACAAGCTTTATGTTCGTAACCAAACGTAATAATATTATTTTTTGCTATTTAGGCCAAGAATCTTTTTTATTATTAATTTTATATGTAACTATTTGTAAACAAATGAAACTTTATAAGATAAATTTAAAATTAAAATTTAGATAGAAAAGTTAAAAATTACGCTTTATGATTTGGAACTACATAATGGGTAATACTCGCAATTCTTTTATAAGCAAAATAAACATACCAGTACTTGATCAAGTCTAATATTCCTATGAGTTATTGATTATTACATAAATTAAAGCTCAAATATTGAAAGTGTAGATTTTCACTGAAAAATATTATTAGGTCTTTCTTTCTTGCACGCACACATTAATGGATTCCATATATCCTTGAACACATACACGATAACGGTGACATCCTTCATGAAGAAGCTAATTTAGGTCATACCATTTATTTAGAGGCAAACACGCTAACAAAAAGACCAAAGTCTAGGCACCATGTGAATAATGTTCTACTTTACCTCCTGATTTTATGCGTATTATCTCTATAATATTAGATTGATTCAACTGGAAAAGTTATATATATTTGTGTGGCATCTTATTAAGGGTAAAATAAAAGTTTAAAATTAAATTATTACTAATTATATAAAAAAATATCATTTTTTTAGACGGACTAAAAAAAAAGTCACATAAATCGCGACAAAAAGATTAATAAATTATCAGTTCAATTTTCACAGGATTGCACGGGCCATAGGCACCTAGTATACAGAGATCATCCTTCAAAGAGGAAAGGGGAAACACTCTCACCCACCATTAGTATTTTTCATTACCATCACCCACTTTTCTTCCATCGACAGAACCGAAGCGATGTGCACATTAGAGAAGAGAGGCAACATATTCTTCCTAACCTTAACTGGCACAGATGAACACCGTTTACACCCCAACCTCATCGACTCCATCCGAGCCGCTCTCCGCACCGTAAAATCTGAAGCTACTTCCTCTTCTTCCGCTCTGATTACCACAGCCCAAGGCAAATTCTTCTCCAATGGTTACGATCTTAAATGGGCCTTAGTCGACAAAGCCCGTCAACAACTCATGTCCAAGAAACTCCGTTCTCTCGTTTCCGACCTAATCAATTTGCCTGTCCCCACAATCGCTGCTATCACTGGACACGCGTCAGCTGCTGGGTTTGTATTTGCGATGTGCCATGATTATATCCTTATGCGTAAGGATCGAGGGTTTCTTTACATGAGTGAGCTTGATATTGGGTTTCCTATACCTATTTGGTTTTCGGCTTTGTTGAAGTGTAAAGTTGGGTCGCCTGTGGTTTGGCGTGAGGTGGTGTTGAAAGCAACTAAGTTGACTGGTGACATGGCAGTTGAAAGGGGTATTGTGGATTCGGTTTATAATGGAGTGGAAGAGACAGTGGAGGCAGCTGTGAAGCTAGGTGAAGAATTGGTGAGAAGAAAGTGGGATGGGAAAGTGTATGCTGGTTGTAGGAAAACACTGTATGTGGAGCTGTTAAATAAGCTTGGTTCTGATGAGACTGTGGGAGATTATGGGGACGACCAGGCAAATAAGACTATCTCCAAGCTGTGACCGACACTATGACTCAGGCATTTGTACGCTTAGTACTCTATTTGTTATAATGTGTAATATAAAATGTATGTTTCCTGAACTAAAATATCTATCATTGTCTGTGTGTGCTTGAATAAACCAAATGCAGGAAATAAAAGGAGTATTCTGTTGGAGCATACGAAGTAATTTCGCAGTAGTATCATATTGTGCCAAATAATGCAGTGGTGTTATTAGGTACTTTTCTGTTGGGTGGGCATAAAGTTGAGAAAACCGAAAAACTAGATTGATCTGAATTAATTGGGTGTTTTTCGGCTTCGATTCTTTGATTTTTCGGTCGGTTTTCGGTTTTGATTTTTTCAAAAGATCGGTTCTTTTGATAGTTCCGATTTTGATTTTTTTAAAAGTTAGGTTTCAATTTTAAAGGATCGATATTTCAGTTGAACCGAACTTGTTATTGGAGTGGTGAATTTTTGTATACCGGCACAGTTTGTGGAAGACGGGAAGTATTGGCACCGTTTTATTGGAGATGTTCATTAAGACAGAATTGCTATCCCAAAATGTTGGTTCTGATGATAAAATTTCAGTTACTGGTCAATCTTGGATGGGATTACTACACAAAAATGATGATCATAGTGCACCTCTCTGATGTGTGTAGATTTGCAGGCAAACACAGTGTTGAGCAATGAACACCAATTGACATGTAAATCAACACACGTTCAAGAAAGTAGGAGTATTATTAATTAAATATGAACACAAAGCAGATCCTACCAATTTCCTTCCCAGTGTTTATTCATCTTGTTATCTTCATACTCAGAACGATGTTAATTAGCTGGGCAAAAATTATTAGCATGAAGATCATTTTAAAGCTGAAAATAGCATAGTGTACTAGCTGCATACCGAAGAACCAACCCGAAATGAGAAAAATTGAACCGAATTGAACAGAACTAATTATGGTTCAGTATTTGGTGTACACAATCAGAGAAAACGAAGACCGATGTACTGAAGTACCAAACCTAAGTTTTTAATAATTGAATAATAATTGAACCAAAATATCGAACGCCCATCCCCAAAAATGCAAGTCTTCAATTCGGAGAAGTGAGTTTGTTTTGTGGAAAAAAGAGAGTTGCGAGCAAAGAAAAAATGCAAGCCATCAACCTATTCACCATAAAAGAGAGAGTATTATTTTGTTGAAGAAATATGTTACTTGTGGTGAAGCTTTATACTCAATAACTAGTCTAGAATTGGTTCAAGTCGTATGACAACCTGTTATATTTTAGAGGGGACAAGTCAAGGAGTATTAGTAGACGTTTGTACATGCGATTTCATCTCATGAAATAAAATCATGAGATAAAATCAGCGTTTGGACATGCGATTTGATCTTTGATTTCATCTCACGAGATGAAATCCCAAAGCATCCAAAAAGGCATGATTTGAGATTTGAAATCATAATTTCAAAAAATATAAATGTAAAATTTAACCCATACTTTTATATTTTGTAAAAAAGGATCCATAAGTTGGTATATATATTTACCAATCATGTTTACCAACCATAAGTTGGTAGATATATTGTTCATACCATGTGGGAGGAATATATTAAAGAGCAGTTACGTTACTATTCAACTTAAATTTTTCTTTTTATTGAATTAAAGTTTGATCAATTGATGTTGTATTTTTTAGAAAGGCCTTCTATAGCGTATTAATTTTTATTATGAATTATGATTTACTCATTTGGTAAGATTGTTTAAGAATTAAGAAAATTTTGATGATTTTCACAACTTGTGGGGTTTTTATGTTTATAAAAAAAAGCTGCAACTTAAGAAATTCAAAATACATGTCCAAATATGATTTCATCTCACGAAATGAAATCATGTCCAAACGGCTCCTTAGTGATTTAGTGTATTACTGTTAGAATTAGTGAATATTCTATTGCAGTGAGCTTGAATCTCCTTAAATAAAGCAAAATATCCGCGCCACAACTTGAATATTTTCTTGTTATTCTTCATTATTTTTCAACAATAATTATAATTTTTCACCAACAATTAGGATACAATTTTAATTTGGGCATGCTATGCAGTCAATCTATTAATAGTAGACCAGCTCAATATGATTTTTTCTACGCGAACATTTAAGTGAATTCAAGACATGTTGTTAAGTTGTTACATAGCTATGATTTCTTCTTCAACAACATTAAGTAGGCGTTTGGCCATTAATTTTGAAACCATGGTTTCAAACCATCGTTTGGCCATCAATTTTTAGTCGTGGTTTGAAACCTGGTTTGAAACCATAATTTGAACTCAAATCATCCAAAAAAGCATGGTTTGAAACCATGGTTTCAACTTTTTTAAATATAAAATTTAACCCATAAGTTAATATTTTGTAAAAAAAAATTCATAAGTTGGTAAATATTTTTAACAATTACCCCCATCAATCATTTACCAATCTCATAACTTCCACCAACCTTTATTTGTGTCTACCAACCTTTAATATATGTGAGAAGATTATATTAAATAGTAGTTACATTACTATTCATGTTAAATTTTCATAGTTACATTACTATTTATGTTAAATTTTCGATTTTATTGAAGTAAAATTTGATTAATTGATGTTACATTTTTTAGAAAAGTCTTCTAGTAGTGTACTAATTTTGTTATAAACTATGATTTGCTCATTTGGTAAGATTGTATAAGAATTGAGAATGTTTTGATAGTTTTCACAATTTATGAAGTTTTTATGTCTATAAGAGAAAATACAACTTAAAATATTTAAATTGTATGTCCAAACATAATTTGAAATCAGATTTCAAACCATGTCTAAACGGGACCTAAGTGAATCATTAAATGAACTGGCGTGCTATGCGCCATATATGAAGCAAATTTTGAACTAATAATGATTGAGTTGCAGAACATACGAATCAGCTACCACGACAAAAGCATGTCCTCTCCTTTCAACTCTGTTACCAATAACCACTAGGCTAGGGTAGTCATCCGGGGACCATCTGATAAAATAAAAAAAAAAATTACTCCCTCCCGATAAAAAAAAAAGAAGATTCTACTTAATCATTTACACACCTCTTAAGAAAATACTAACTTTTAGATAAAAATAGGTAATTTGACTAAACTACTCCTAATTAAATAGGCATTAGATTTGATCATATAACATTTTAATAGGGGCAAATCTGAAAAAAAACAAGGTTAATTCTTTTTTGATTTGTTAAGTGAACTCTTTTTTTGATTCAAGAAAAAAAAAACTAAATGGATTCTTTTTTTGATGCGGAGGAGTTCTAACTAAAAAGCGGAGGAGTTCTAACTAAAAATATGATGATATGATTGAGATTCTTTCACCCTTAATTAGATTTTTGGAGTTCTATCTTTTCCCTGAACCCTCGCAGGGGATAGCAACGTTCAGAATATGCCCATAACATTTCGCTCGTACAATATGCCATGACCATCCATAACGTTCCATTTCGTAGGTATTGGAAACTGCCAGTTTATCTACAGTCTGTACTGATGTTTGTTTTATGTGGATGTATGTATCCAACGAGATATTCAACGAGGACAAATTCCCACATGAATATGAGCTACCACAACCACTTGTGTAGCAACAGATTTTGTGATTCTGCAGAAAGAGCTAATGGAATATGCCTTGAACTGAACCTTGCCACTGCGCTAATAATTTGATCAGTCTAAAAAATTAGCGAGGAAGTTCAAGTAGGGCAATTCGGTGCACAAAAATTTCCCGCGTTAATAGAATCTGGAGAAGAGCTGCACCTCAAAGAGTGTAATGAAGACAGTCTACCCCAATGCAACATTATGCGAAGTTGAACCTTAAAAAATAAAAATAAATCTTGGGGGTTTACTCTTCAGTCTTCACTTATTTGTGAACTTCAATTGACACTAGTACTCTTTGCAAGAGTTTCTTCTTTAAATAATGGCCCACCTCTAAATCGTTTTGTTCTATAGTGATTTTCGGTTTCACCTCGTGAGGTCAAACAAAACTTTTTGGATTGATGTTTGTACCAACTAATTGAATTTTTTTCAAAACGTGTCCTAATCATGATCAAAATTCAACAGCAAATAGTACTCATTAAAACAGCAATTTACATTGCCAAGGCAATAAAACGCAGATTGAACTACGGGATCCATAGACTAGTTAACATGATGAAAAAAGACTATTTAAACATGAATCACATGCAATGATTATTTATACGGAAAATAATTACTAAAAATTAATTGTTAGTATATGAAACTGATTACTTTAAAGATCCTTTTTTCAGTATTTAGTTACTTTTATCTATTTTCTATAATTCACATTCCAATCCACCAGCAAAAAGATACATAATTTCCTACATTAACTTGCACGAGTATTGACAATGAAAAATTCAATTAGGCCAACCAAACATTGCACTTATTAAGTTATTCCATGATTAGTTTTCCTTATTCGACTAATCAAAGCTTATTCGAAAAACTTTGTTGGTCTTTTTTATGCTAAAGCAGAAACCAAAAGACTCCTAAATTCATAAATTTGAGGAGAAATACTCATTTTGCTTTTGCAATCCCCTCACTGATGGAAAAGAATCAAAGATCAACTAATTCAAGACAATAATCACAAAGCACAACAATGACACTCCCGCATATCATAATTACTCGTTTAATGACTATCAACGTTGAACTTCAATTCCCAAATTAGTCAACCTCATCACAGTCCAACTAGTCAAAGTACAGTACTCCCTCCGGATCAAAAAAAATTCACTTAGGTATTTACACACTCCTTAAAAAAATACTAACTTCTAAACAAAAATAGATAATTTGACTAAATTATCCTTAGTTAAATAGACATTGAAATTTGATCATATAACACTTAATAGGGACAAATATGAAAAAATAAAATTAATTTTTTTTTTAATTTATTAAGTGAACTCTTTTTTCGATTAAAAAAAAAAGGTTAAATGGACTTTTTTTTTTCTTCTATCTGGAGGTAATAGTTTTTACCCTTTCAACATTAGATGGCTGGTTCTAGAAAGTAGAAACCACAACCTTTTGTACTTCACTTTTGTTTAAAGAGTACAGTTCAAGCCAACCAACCAAAATGCTCTATTCACCACATAAAGAGGCAAGAGCCATCACAAAGTGGGCCCAAAAACAATTCTTTTGTTCATTTGCTTAGCTGTCACTCACGTTCCTTCATAATCCCCCACACCGACACTACCCACCAATTAAAACACTCCATTATAAGTACATGCGTAACAGCTGAATATCTCAACAAGTGGAACATTATTAAAGTATAGAAATACTAAAAACAAGAAAATAAAATAAGAAGTACAGCTTACAGCAACTGAACAAAACATAAAAAGCAAAAACAATGTCCTTCCTCAGCACAACGGCTCACTCACTATTAAAGGACATTTAAAAATTAAATGAAATTAAATAAAAATCCTCTCTGCAAGCAAGTCACAAATAAAAATATGACTCCAAAACCCAATAAGCGAAAAAAAACAAAATAAATTAAACATGCTTTTAAATGGCGATCTAGGACAAATAAAGAGACACAATTACCGAAACTGACACTGTAAATAGAACTTTCATCAATGCCGGAGCGTTAACGTTACCAGCGTTCTTCTTCGCCGTACTGTTCTCGGAATCTGCGTCAGGACCAGCTGCCGGAGAAACTTCCGGAGACATCATCGGCGGTGCCGGTGGAGACATCATCGGAGTAGGTGAGCTGGCATCAGGAGCAGGTCCAGGTGAAGCTACTTCCGGTGCTGGAGAAATATCCGGTGCTGGTCCCGGCGCCGGTGAAGGTGATTTCCCGAACAACTCTTCGGGTAGAAGAACACTATCAACGGTGAAAATGCAGAAGGGAGTTGAGTCAATGACAGTTGAAGCGATTCTTGATGAGTCAACACCTGTGTCAAGTGTGACCTGGTCGCCAGCTGTAGAAGCTCTCAAATCGTATTTACTAGCACCATTAGTTGCTAGAGTTGGAATGGGATTCTTTTTTGTTTTTAAACTTCCAATAGGAGTATAACTTGGAACAGCATGGTATTGTAAAAGTGACACAACCTCAGCGTTACTTAGCTTGCTCAGATCTGGAACTTTAGCGCCCTTAAACGCTTCATCATTCGGTGCAAAGACAGTTAAACCCTTAGTAATGGCAGTTTCATACGTCTTGAGAACACCAGATGAGATAAGTAATGAAGCAAATGTTTTACATCCTGCTTTCTCCAATGCACCCGTTATGTTGAAATCACCAGATGGTGCTGGAGCTGCCAAAATACCTGGAGCAATGATAGGAGCACTAATCTCTAATACAGAGATATTGTACTGGATTTGCTTCACAGATTTGGTGTATGTAGATGCTAATGGTGAGTTAGGAATAGCTGAGCCGAAACCCACTTTACCACCTTTAAGATCGGTGATGTTAACGGAACCTAAGTTGCCGTTAGCATTGCCAGTGGTTTGGTAAAGGGTAGTGGAAAGTGTCGTGCCGTCAGAGATCTTGTGGAGTTTGGTGCCGTCAAAGTAATCGAGTAAAATGTGAAGGGAAAGAACGTTTTTGATGACGGAAAGTGGGTGTTTGCCAACAACAGAAGACATGGCTCCATTGGGCAAAGCTAAGACGGTGATCGTTTGACGGCTGTTAATCTCGTCAGCGAGTTTTGTTTGTGAGAGGTAACTGTTGAACTCACTGTACTCTGGGAAGTG
This sequence comes from Lycium ferocissimum, assembly GCF_029784015.1. Classification (NCBI taxonomy): domain Eukaryota; kingdom Viridiplantae; phylum Streptophyta; class Magnoliopsida; order Solanales; family Solanaceae; genus Lycium; species Lycium ferocissimum. The sequence goes on along the minus strand of NC_081348.1, from coordinate 25,619,967 downwards.
GCTTAAGATTTCAGTGATGTTGTGTGCATGAATGGAAATGGAAATGGAAAAGAGAGTGAAAAGGAAAATGTGGAGTGCACCCATGTTGAACGTTATTAGCAAAGAGAGAAGAGAAATGCACTGAAATTTCAAAGGGGAGTGGAGGAAGATAAAGAAGAGAGGTAGTTAAAGGTCATGGAGGACACGGTTGACTATGGTTAAGTTAACTAGGGTTGAGTTTGGGTGAGAGTTAGGGATATATGGATAGCATGTGAGACAGAAGAGTGTGAGACAATTCCGTTCGACTTTCTTTTGGACAACAGCTGGAGATGTCTGATCTTGTCGGTATTAGTATTATCTTTGAACTCTATAATGGTGAAAATTACAGAATTGTATTTAACCTTTTTGGTGGTTTGGTTTGGTCTTTCTATAGGGACATCAAAATATAGTAATTCAGGTTAATTATTACTCCTCTTTCTAATTTATGTGATATTTTATTATTTGAATAAGCACGATTTTTTTTTAAAAAAAAAGAGTTGCTAAATTGCCACACTAATTTGACCCAAATTTTGCTATACTTATGTAAAAATCACCATAACCTCTATTGTACAATTTTAAATTAATATAAACTTTGAGAAGAAAAGATAGAAATGACATTAAGTAAGCATAAATTATTAAATTTTACCTAAATAGTCATATGAATTTACCCCATTTGGGCCATTGTGGCCAAAATAGTGTAGCAAAAAGACCTTAAAGACTTTTGAACTTTATAATAAGAAACAAGACTCAAATATTTGTGTGGATAAATCATCTCATAAAGTTATATTATTTTAAAATATAAAAAGGTAATATTTTTTTGGTACAGATTAAAAAAAATGTGTATCACATAAATTAGAACAGAAATTACTAAGTTCTATGTCGGTTGGTAAAATCTTTAAGCAGGTGTTGAGCAAAAGAATCAGCGGAAAATTGAATAGAAGAAAGAAAAAGAGTGAAACACTAATTTCTTCTAATTTCATAATGGAGAGAAAGAGACAAGTCAGTCGAGTTTAGCGAAGGGAGGAAATGAAAAATCTTATTAATTCCGAATATCCATATTCCTTTTACGTTGTATATAAAAATTAATAAAGAAAGGAAAAATAGGAGTTTGTCTGTATCATACACTTTGAACACCAAACAAAAACATCGTAGTGTACGAAAATCAATAGAACTTGGGCCGGGTCTCCAAGTTTAAGCATGGGCCTCTGTCTTTCTCTGCTTTGGGCTACTTCAGACTGCAGCCCATTATGATTAACAATAAGTAGCCACTCTTTAATACCACAAAAAAACTGAACAAAAATACCCCTACCCAAAACTATTAATACATGCATAAGCATGGTTAAAGATAAAATTGCCTTTGAAGTCCCTCAAAGCTAAAGATTGTGGAGGGTATATTTATAAACAAATATTTTTTTTAGAAATTATATAATGCGTGTTATTTTTAATACACCACCCTAAACAATTGATAGGAAATAATCTCAACACAACTAATCCCTATATTTCTGCATTATTAACATACCTTATTCAATACTATTCTTATACACCCTACCAAACGATCCATAATGGTATAAGATTACAAAAATGTCCTCGACATTGGGTTGTTTGGTTTGGGCTTTTCATAGGGACATCAAAATATAGTAATTCAGGTCAATTATTACTAAGTTTTATAACAGCCGGTAAAGTCTTTAATTTGGCGTTGAGTAAGAGAATCAGCGGAAAATAGAAGAAAAGAAAGAGAGAAACATTAATTTTAGAAGGGAGAAGAAAGAGCCAAGAGAGTCGATTATAGTGAAGGGAGCAAATGAAAAATCTTATTACTTCACGAATATCCTCACTCCTTTTACATTGTATATAAAAATCATCAATAGAAGCAAGGAAAGAGAGAAGTCTGACCATACCATAAAATCTGAACATAAAATTTAAAAAATACGTATTATTAAAATCAAGGGAAAAAGCTCAAATATGCCATCGAACTATAAAAAAAAAAACTCATTCTTGCCACTCGTTAATAGTTGGGCTCAAAAATGTCACCGCCGATACCATTTTGGGTCATATATGCCATTATTCACTAACAGAACTCTACTACTACTGGATTTTGCCATGTGGCATTAGCCCTTCATTTTACGAGTGGCATATATGAGCCATTTCGTAGTTTAGTGACATATTTGAGCCTTTTCCCAATTCCTATATAAATCTCCGTCTTTTCTAATTTTATGTAACAAGCTTTTAAGGGCAAGTTTGTCCCTTATACTAACAACATTATTATTTTACATGAAAAAAAGAAATACTCTTTTATTTAGTTATATTATGAATCTAATCTTATTATTCATCATTCACAATTTTCATGTACTTTATGACTCTTTAAAAAGATCTAAAAAAATATAAAATTTGTTTAAGAAAAAAAGAAGAAGATAGGTTTAAAAGAGAGTGCACTCATGAGGTGAGAATTGAGATGGGTATGAAAAATACATGTGAGTGTGACAAATCTGAGCCTTCTCCCGGCCCTTATTAACACCAAAATTTCACTCATATGTAACTCTCCATACCCATCTACACCTCATTAGTGTACTCTCTTTCAAATCTGTCCTTTAAAAAACAATGTGTTTTTAAAATATTTTTAAAGAGCCATAAAGTACATAAAAAATTGTGAATGATGTAGAATAAGATTAGATTCATAATCCAATTAAGTAAGAGAACATAGTTTTTCTACGTAAAATAATAATGTTATTAGTATAAGGGAAACTTTTCCTTATAAGCCTATTACATAAAACTAGAAAAGATGAAGATTTATATGGGAATTGAGAAAAAGGCTCAAATATGTCATTCGTAAAATGAAGGAGTTAGATAATGACATGTGGCAAAATCTGGTAGTAGTAGAGTTCTGTTAGTGAATAATGGCGTATATGACCCAGAATGGCAACGGTGGTGACATTTTTGAGCCCAACTATTAACGATGGCATGAATGAACCTTTTTTGATAGTTGGATGACATGTTTGAGCCTTTCCCCTAAAATCAATAGAACTTGGGCCAGGTCTCCAAGTTTAAGCGCGGGCCGGGTCTCCACGTTTAAGCTTGGGCCTTTGTCTTTCCTTTGTTATCTCTGGATTGGGCTTCTTCATACTGCAACCCATTATGATGAACACTATTTAGCCACTCTTTAATACAACTAAAATTTTGAACAAAAATACTCCAAACCACAACACAGTGTGTGGTAGTTCAAACTCACTTTGCTGGAGTCTCACATGTAAAAGTTTGAAATTTCATCACACTATGTTGGAGTTTCGTATGTGGAAGTTTTGAATTCTAATGCAGTATACTGAAATTTCAGTTGTAGAAGTTTCGAACTCTAACACGTTGTCTTTGTATTTATTTCATGATTTTAAAAACGTGACGATAGTTTTATATTTACAAAACATAACATTACAAACCCTATATAAAACATGCTTTTAAAAAAAAATTAATTTTTTTTTTTTAAAAATTTAAAAAAAAATTTCGCTAAAAAATTTATGTATGAAATGTGTATATCTCACCCAACGATTAAAAAGTTCGCTCAAAATTTAGTGTATGAAAACGGTATGAAAAATGTATGAAATGTGTATATCTTGTTCAAGGCTTAAAAAATCCGCTCAAAATTGTGTGTATGAAAACAATATGAAATTTGTATCTCGCTCAAGTCTTAAAATTTCGCTCACATTTTTGTGTATAAATTTCATGTTAGATTTCTGTAAAATTAATACAACTACAATAACATTGTATACAACTTTGATACAACATTCAAGACTTAAAGTAATCGCTCAAATTTTTGTATATGAAATGTCTATATCTTGCTCAAGGCTTAAAAAGTTCGCTCAAATTTTATGTATGAAGAACGTATGAAATGTGTATGTCTCGATCAAGGCTTAAACATTATGCTCAAAATTTTATGTATGAGAATGGTATGAAATGCGTATATCGCGCTCAAGACTTAGAATTTCATTCACATTTTTCGTATATAAAGTTCATATTATATTAAAAATTAATACAACTACTGAGATACACATTTCATAACATTTTTTTCATACAATATTCAAAGCTTAACGTTTTTCACAATTTTGTGTATGAAAATTATATTAAAAATTTCGCTCACACATAACATCTCATACATTTTTCATACAAAAATTATATATATATATATATTTTAAAAAAAAATTTTTTTTTGAAAAGTAATTTTTTAAGCCTTTGAGCAAAAAAAAAATTTTTTTTTTTTAAAAGATAAAAATTATTTTAAAAAAAAGATATATAAAAATTATTTTTTAAAAAAAAAATTAAAGTGTTTTTTTTAAAAAAGATTATTTAAAAAAAAAATACTCCGTATATTTTTTCTGGAAAAAAAAATGAAAAATATATGAAAATCCATCATGCTTCGTAATATATCGTTATGTTTTGTAAATAAGAAAAACTATCTATATATTTTATAATAAATAGTCTGAAGTAGGTACCTTATGTAATTTTCCCATATACTTATGGTAAATTCTTGTTGAGATTGTGATATTTTGAGGTTTTTAACTTGCCAAGTTATCTATTATGGAACAATAAAATCTATTTGCATGTCTCCTTCGGATAATCATGAGCAAATAGTTCAATTTGCTAGTGATGTTTGAGTCACCTGTCATGACCTAATTTCAAGGGTTCAACGAATAATTCTATCTAATAGTTTTCAGAACTTTATTTCTTGCCATGTTGTAGATATTTCTGCAAAGATATTTTTATTTGGATAGAGAAAAAAGCATGAAAATATAATAGAGGGAATAAGTGAATTTTCTAGTTCATATATTTTCACTATTATTTTCTAGCCATATTTGTGTGATAACCAATGGGTGGCTTTCTATTGCCACAATCTTGCAAACCCCACAAGAAATTAGCACATTCTTCTTGTGCTATACTTGAGCAAGTCTAGCACTTCCAACACATTTGTGGATGAAAATAAATCTTGAATTTGCCATTTTTCTTTCCTATTTGTATAATTCATCATTTTAAAGATAAGTATGAAATATGAAAGGTCCTTAGGACAAGTTGAGTTTGTGGCTGTAATCAAAGTCTTTGCTTTCCTTTTCTTCAACAACTCTTTTTTCTCAAGAAAATCATTCATCTTTACACGCTTTTGTATGTGTTCTAGTCAAGCAAGAACTTTGTGAGTAATAACAAAATGTATATCTTGTCTGGATTAGCTGCTCGAAAGTAGTTGATAAATAGTAAGTGCTGATTAAAAGCACTTTTTAATGTTGAAACTGATTTTATGAATAAGAAGTTATATGTTTGGATTGAAGTGTTAAAACTGATAATAAGTAGTTAATATATTCGATAATAAAGTGTTAATAAACAATTTTATGTTAAAATGATTAATACGTCCTTAGAGTTATTTTAACCAAAATGATAACTTTAAAAGTACTTTTACATGGAGAAGAACGAAGGATGAAAATTGAATGGAGAGGGAATCAAATTAGGAGTTCTTTTTTTGGGGAGAGTATTTTGAGCATTAGAAAAGATATTAGGAATAAAAGCATACTAGTATTTAAAATTAAAATCTTTAGAATTTAAAAATTAATGTTGAAAATAAAAAATGGATTAAAAAAAATTACCAAGTACCTAACCCGAAATACTTACACACATATGATTTATGCACCAAACTATGTTAAATTTTCATGTTCAAGTGATAAACTTGGTGTGAGAGTACATATAGCTTAAATTGAGGAAATAGTACGTATCTTAAATATAATTTAGTTATAAATCTTATATGAGTGACAAAATATCATATGCAGGATTTTGGGTGAGTATTGTTGACATGTTATCGCAGTTCGACTTATATATTGCCCAATGATTTATGACTTCTAACGGTGTCGTGTTGATTTGGCAAAAATATACATTTGCACTTTTAACTTTGCATACAATTTTTTGAAGGCTGTGGTGAAAAGGATGCTTTGAAGCAATTAGAATTTTGCACATTAAAAAGTTTGCAATAATCAAATCATATCATTTTGAGTCGAAATTTTGGAAAATGATGGGCTGTGAGTGTTTACACGTGTTTGTTACACTAATAAGTGCAATATTGTGGTACGGCACAAAAAATAGCATTTAATTTCAAATGGTCACCCATGTTAAGAAAATTATATACTAGTAATCACTTTGTTTTACAATAAAATCACTTAGGTAAAGATAATTTTGTATTAAAGCTACTTCACTTTATCTTGTCATAATAAAGTCACTTAATTTGTGTTTTATTTTAAAAAAAATAAGGACAGTCAGATTGTGTATTATTTTTCATCAAAAATTCTTGTTGGCATTTTAAATTTACTACTTTATATGCCCAAATCCAATTTTACTTAAAAATTTACCTAGTAAATGCTTTCTATAGAATATACAAGCGAAAATCGAACCTAGATTTTATCTTTTTCTTACCTACATGAAATTTGGTATATCGTACATGCTAATATTGAACCTAGATTTTATCTTTTTCTTACCTACATGAAATTTGGTATAAGTTATATACCAATTGATACGTTTTGCCCCCTTTTAACATATGTAATATATGTGTAAGTTATATAAATATGTTATTATTTATGCGGAATAAAATGAAGAATACAAAATATTAGTAATAGTGATACATAAATTAAACAATTTGGACGTGTAAAAAAAATAAAACTGCAAATAATTTGAGAAGGAGAGAGTGCTATCTAACATAAAAATGATGTCTACATTAGTACGTGAAGTTTTTTACTTTTTTAACATATTCGTTTACTGGAAACAATCAGAATACCTTCACATCTTGTGGTCACAATAAACCCTTTTGATCTTAAATCAATGGCTAAAAATGAGTTAAATTATCTCATATATTTTTAAAATGTCAAAAACAACCCTCAGTAGTATGAATTGTGACATATTTTTCAGTAATTAAAATATTTAAGTAATGGTATTTTATAATTAACTTTATGCTTTTTTTTCTTTTGGTTTTTAAAACCCGGCCATTAGGCTTCATCGTATATTTATTTTATTTTAGAGCTCAAACTTAAAAAATGTCTTGATATATCTTGTTATTTCTATTGTTATTAGTATTTAAATTTACTAGAACAACTAAATTTTTGTAACGCATTTTTCTATTTTCATGTTATACTTATATACTCAAAGTCTAATTATTTTGTAAACTATTTTACTGGTAATACTTTGAATAAAAAAAAAAAGATCTCTAATATAAATATAGTTAATAAGTGATATGATAATTTTTTTTTTTAAAATTATTTGAAAAGGTTAACTAAAATAAAGTTTTTATTCAATAATACAAGATAAGGACGAGGCATCATTTTCTAACCTCAAATTTTTAGGATTGTTAAATAAAATTTACTCACTTATATACAATATTGATGAATATTGTTTTGATAATTTTTCATTCTTGATCTGAAAAACTTATAAAAGTCTATCATAAATTGAAAGTTATTTTTTTTGAAATTATTAGGTATCATGTGATGCTATGTAAGAATGATATGGAAATTGAATAACTTTTTATACAAATTGAATAAGTTGAAATAAAGTTTCTTTTCTTTTTGGTCGGATGAAATAAAGTTCTCAACACTAGTAATATTAAATAAAATGGTCAAGATAATTTGGAGCTCTACAATAATAATAATAATTCATGCAACAAAGTGAGACTTTAAATATCAAAAGAAAAAAGATTTTAAAAAAGAGGTATGACCTTTAAAAGAGTACATGTTATAGTTCATATTAATTGAAGGTCATTTTTGACATTTTAAAAATATATGAAATAATTCAACTAGTTTATTATCCTACTTAATGATATGAAGGGGGTATTTTTTCGCAAACCCAATATTTTCGCTTTGTTAAAGTGGCTTCACACTCTACATTATTTGAAGCAAATGGCCTCTAGAGTAGTGAAGAGCTACTGAGTGCCAGTGTCGGATATACAAAGGGCGAAGCTAGTGGGTTGATCATAGAGCAAAGACATAAAAACTGGGTGGTAGTAGTAGTACTAGTGCTAGTAGATATCACGAAATTCTTCTGATGGACTCTGTCTCTGCCCACTCTGCTATTCACCTTTAAAGTTGTAAGAACTGATAATGAAAATATCTGACAACTCACTTTAATTACATTACATGTTCACGTTCACAGACAAAAGCATAGGAAAAATGGCAGCTGCCACATTGCATGCCAGTAATGAGTAACCCCTGACCTAAGTTCTTTTGTTTTCTTCATTGTTGAGTGCCGTGTTGTTGTTCCATTATAATCCTAGCTGTTTTTGTCTTTTTATTACTCGTCTTTAAAATTAGCTGCTACTACTACTACTACTCGTTTTCTCGTGTTCTATTAATTTAGATACACTAATAACTTCTTCAACTACTTCAAAGTTAAAAAATACATTTAAGACATTGCAATTACTATTACTCTCAACATTTTTCAACTGCTACTAATATAATGTGTAAGTCAATATGTCTTATATTCATTCCATTAGTTATGTGAACATATTTCTTTTTCCTGCATTGGTTCAGTTAAAGTTGATAACATTGGGTAACTACTTCACAAAGATTCAGAAGCTAAAGTGTGAAGACTGCAGATCAGTTTTTGTTTGTCCGAAGAAGATTCATTGGATTTCTTAAATGTTGCACCGCAGTGAAATGGGTTCACATGGCATCAAGACTGTTCACGTGGGTATTACATATTCTATTAAACACCATAAATAAAAAAACAAAAAAAAAACGAGAGAGTAGTTATTGAATTAATACTCTTAGTTTATGCTGTGATCATCTCATTTTATGTTTCATTGCTTAAAATAACACATTTTTATTATTTAATTATATTCTTAACATTTTCTTATCAATTTATGTGATATTCTTTCCACATCCTCTAAAACCAACGTTATCTTTCAATATCTAATAACAATTTAATTTCAAACTTTTCGTTTCGTCCTTAATGAAATGAGTTATAACCATATAAATTTTTATGACTTATTTTACCACAAATTTTTAAAATATTTCTTTTTATTTAAAGCACCAAATTTATACAAAGTATAATACATAGCACCAGGGCATAGATTTGATATACTATTTGCATTTTGGGGAGTTTCCTAAGTTCATACCTGATGATACCTCCTTCTGTTTTGCATACACAATTTTCGATTCTTCTATACATACAAATTCTAATTCTCTTGTTAATCTAATTTTGAATTTTGGATTACTCCTATATAGTAAATTATTATTTATTATTATATATATAAAACTTAATGCATGTGGCATAAAATGGGGAGAAAGGACATTTCTTTATTGTTTTTTTCTCTCCTACTGTGCTCATCAATTTTTGCCTGGACGCCTCTGTGGCAAATGTCAGCACTATCAGCTGTATTCTCAGAAACTGATCCCCTCTCCATTTTCTGGCTTGTGAGTCTTGGGTTGGTTTAGTTGCAGGTTTTGCTTTTCCCTTCCAAGAAATTACTACTCCCATGAAATAAAGTCAAGAAATGCAGCTTCATCTGTCATCTGCCACCCCTCTTTCTCTCTCTGGTCTTTCCCTCTCTCTCTCTCTCTCTTTCCTTTATATGTATGTGTTAAAGATTAAATTTTTCTTTGTGGGGTTTGTGTTACTGATGAAATTATGTTGATTTTGGTGAAGGAAAAGAAAAGTCACCACCCAGCATAGAACTGTCTTTAGGCTATGGAGATTCAGGCCATGTGATTAAGGAAGAAGAAAAAAGTGCTAATGACAAGTCTGTGTTTACATCAGCTCAGTTTTATGAACTCCAGGTCCAAGCTGTGATTTTTAAGTACATAGTTTCTGGTCTTCCAGTTCCTTTTCATCTCTTTTTCACCATTTGGAGTAGTGTTTCCAGTTCCTTGGGCTTTGCTGACGGTGGAATCTACAAACTGTATCCTACCTGTAAGGTTTCTCTTCTTTTGCTCTAATCTGTCCTTTTAATTTTGTGATTGGTTATTCCATCAAGAACTGAACAATTGCATACTTACTCCCTTAAGCATGTTTTTGTCCATCTTCTGTTATTTTTATCTACCAAATTGGTGCTATCTATTCAAGAATGTGTTTTTTTGGTTAAACTGTTGAATAACTGTTGGATGATTCTCCTTTTGTTTTCAGTAGTCTAGTACAGGAACTGTGGTGTTTGTTTCTATATACTTGAACTTCACTTTTTTGAATAACAAGGTTGAAAACTCTATTGATAAGAATGTTGAGATCCCAAGAACATTAAACCGACTTTACGCTATTGGAAATGAATTTTTAGGTTTCTAAATCTTTTTAGTACATTGGATGAAGTTCATGCTGGAAAAGATTACGCGATATTCTAACACTGCAATGCTTTTGGATTCTGTTCCTTTTGAGTTTTGGCTCTTTTCCTTTTGTATTACAGTAGTTTTATTTTTTCCTTTGCCTTGATTTCTGAAGTCTGCAATGCTTTATGATTCTCCTATGATATTGGCTCTACTGTTTAATTGACTATATGGTGAGATGCATCCTTGTGGTGGTCGTCATTGATGTAAGTTTTATTTTACGATAAACATTTGCCCTGTATTTAATTAAGATTGATCCTCGGTGAATCGTGTCCATTTGTTCCGCCATCTTTTCCTCCCAACAGAGTGTTAGGGGAAAGCGTTGTTTGTTATGTCATTCCTACCATGTGAGCTCTAAATTTGAAAAAGCTTATAGCTTACTCGTGATTTTAATTTCTAGAAGTCTGTATATCATACTTAGCTTGATTTGGGGAATGAATATCTGGTGCTGAATATTCTTTGATAGGTAAGGGCTAGAGTAAATGTTTCTCCGTGGTAGATTCATTACTCAATGAAGAGCTTGGTTTTGTGAATGTTTAGGATATTTGAAGCCTGTCGTAATGTTTTCTAATATGGATGCTGGTTGCAGTGGGGCGATTTGATTATACGAGCATGACAGATCCTGAACCAGGGAGGTGTAGAAGAACTGATGGGAAGAAATGGAGGTGCAAAAGGGATGTGATTCCAGGTCAGAAGTACTGTGAACAGCATATGCATAGGGGTCGACGTTCAAGAAAGCCTGTGGAAGCTTCCGAATATGTTATGAAATCAGATGATAAAAGTAACACTTCCAAGAGAATCAAACCGTATGCTAGTTCTGATGACCCTGGCAGCAAATGTGCTCCTACCACTAGTAAAATTTCCTGTTTGTCTTCTAGTACCAGAAATAACCAAAACAACAGCATCGAGGACTCATCTGCTATACCAAGATTCATCAGTTCCAGCAACATCGGTGAGAAACAAGACAAACACATGACTTGCAATAGAAAGGACACAACAACTTGCCTAAGAATCCCATCTTTCTTCGCTGGTAACAATGCTGATAGCATGAAGATTGATTCCAATCGTATTAGTCCATGCAAAACCAACCAAAGCAAGAATTATGAAGATGCTAGGAATTATGGCGGTTTGGTTCCAATTAATGGAATATCTGCGGAGAGTGATCAGCAACATACTACAGGTAAATCATAAAATCCAATATTTTATCAATGAGCAATTTCTTTCCCTCTTCATTTTTTCCTTATCCTTCATCGGTTTAAGAACTGAAAAAATTGCATGCTTTTCCTGGAAGAAGGTCTTGCTGTTGATTATTTATTAGTAGATTTTGTTCTTCCAAGCAGTACCTAATTTTTTGGGTGCCTCATGGAACTATTAGAGGAATCCACCATAGCAGACTTCCCTTCCTCTTCCGTTAGGTAGGCAAATGGGTTAAATCAGGCAAACCAGGTGTTAAGTTGGTGCGGACGAAGGATCATTGTAATTCTAGCTTCTTCGTCTTTTGTGCTACTTAGACGAGTTAAGTTCGCTATTCATGATATTTATGAAAGCCAGCATTAACATGTTCTGTTAGAACTTCAAGGTCCTTGAGGATCTTGTGAAGTGGGTGGAGGATGAGCTGGATTTCTTATAACTGTTATGGCCTGTGGGGGAGCGAAGGAGCATGGTGGAGCTAAATCCTAGAAAGTTAGCATTAAAAGTACAGCCATTAGTTCTCTGGTTGATAATGCCAAAGCCTAATTGATCCTCACTCTCTCCACGGTATTCCTATTGGAGAAAAGATGGCTGGTAATGATAGTAGAGGTTCTGTATTTTTTTAACAAACTTAAAATAAGTTTGTTTCTTTCCAATTCTCAGCCAATCCGATATGTTTCAGAGTAACCTCACTTCTCACCTTTTCATTACTTTTTCTGTTGCATATATCTGAAAAAAAGATTCAGGTTATAGGTGAAGCGTGTCATATAGGACATGTGGAAGATGATGGTTGACTTATTACAACTATTTCTAGTTTTTGTTTATCCTTTTGCATTAAAGCTGTGACGGTGGAAGGAGAACTTAGTTTCTTTTATGCTTAACTTTCCTTTTAGTAGCTCGGCAAACTTTGATGATTGTGGATAATATCGTTAGCCTTATCTTGGTGTTAATATTCTCAGAATGTTAAGAGTAAATTAAGCGAGGTACATTAGCTTCTTAACATGCAGCACTAACTTGAATTTTGATTGTAACTACAAATGTTCAGAAACTGAAGGGCAGAGGTGCAGAAGATCAGATGGTAAGAAATGGAGATGCAGCAGGAATGTTGTTCCTCGTCAAAAGTACTGTGAGATTCACATGCACAGGGGTGCCAAAAGAAAAAGGGTAGCAGCCTCTGACTTGGTTGTTGTCCCGCCTTCTAAGCCTTCCTCGTACAGATTTTGCCAACCCGAAAATGATGCTACTGGAAGAAACTTGAACACCAGTCTCTCCATCTACACACTCCCAGGTCCTCAAAACATTACAGATGATTATTCTAACAGTAACAGTACTAGTGATGCCACCACTATAACCGATGAAATACCAGCATTTGTGTCACATTAGTTGAAAATCATGGAGACTTTGTGATGTCTTTTTTGGCAAGATGTGTGAACTTGAGAAGTGATCAAAGTTGTTTTGTGTAGTAGTTACCGATGGTCATGTACAAGTCCCTAGTTTGTAGATGTTTAGATTGAAACTTCCGTTTTGTAATAGGTTATCGATGGTCATGTACAAGTCCCTAGTTTGTAGATGTTTTAGGATTGAAAATTCCGTTTTGTAATAGGTTTGATGGGATCAGATGGACATGAACTTTTCCTATCTCCGGCCGCGCGAATTGATGACTACTTTTAGAAGGTCTGAGCTCCGTATTCGAAAATTTTCTTTTTCAGGATGGTATCTTATTGTGATTTGTGTATGAGTTTATCTATCACTCAATATGAAGACTGATAGTGCGGGGAATTAAGATGTGTTATTACCAGGACTTTTTGAAGTATCATGGAAACTATCAACAGAACAGCTAACAATGCCTTCTTTCCTCTTCTATAGATATGACATGAAGTTCTTTTGTACCATAAAAGGCAAAAATAATGAACTTGTGTCTCTTGAAGTCCCAATAAAGCTTTACCTTAGACTGGTTGAATAAAAATCTAAATTGGTCAGATTCTCTATCTTATGTACAAAATGTTGGTACTTTATGGAGAATAGAATTTAGCTTGAGGCCTATCAATGACGCTGTTCTTAAAGATATTTCGCCACACCGAAAACAATATTATTAGGCCTACGAAGTATCTCAAGATTCAACAAGCTCTTCCAGTGATTAAGTGGGAGCAAAAACAATAGATTTCAAGAAAATAAAACCCAACTTTTTTAGATAGGGGAAAAAAGAGTGTAGGTAAGAGAAGTTATAATCACTTGTGTTCAACAAAGTAGTGTACATAGGTGTTTTTCCAACAGCTAGTAGTAATTAACAACTAGTTTGACTGCATTAAGTAAATAGATGTAAAAATAATTTAGAAAAGATTTTTACAAACCAATGATGAACATTCTCTTTTGAGATAACACTAATTTTTGCAGCCGAAACCACATATGTTATGATGTGACATTGTTGGAAACAAAAATAATCTCCAATAAAAAAGGGGAGAGGAATTAATCAGTGTAGGGGTTTCGTGGTGTAGTTGGTTATCACGTCAGTCTAACACACTGAAGGTCTCCGGTTCGAGTCCGGGCGAAGCCACTTTTTGGAATTATTTTTCGTTTGATTCAAGTTGTATATACATGGACTAAACCTTATTAGGAATAATGTTAGTATGTTTTGAAGGGAAAAAACAGAATAATATGGGAAATTATACTGAAGTAATGTAATATCTCATGGAATATCAGTTGCATTGTTAAATCAAAAAGCTATTTATAGAAAGTCAATGAGCAAAATTATGTGACAGGAAAAACTTTAAAAAATATTGCTCTCCTTATTGATTTAGAATTCATGATTTCTTTTCTTTCAGATATTTAAATACCGGTTTACATTTTAATGTAAGGCAACCATATCTGTTTAAGTACTTTTTTTGGTGCGACCAATACATAATGAAAATTGTAGTGAGGGAGGATTTAAAACAGCAAAATAGATTGGAGGAAGAAATTTTGACTACAACTAACAACATTGCATATCGTCAACTGAGATTAATTAGAATTCGACAGATGAAAAAGAACACAAATTAAACCCATGCATGCTTTGTTTAAAAAAAAAAAAAAAAAAGAAGAAGAAAAGGGCATGACATGATCTTGATTTGCACTGTGATGAAAAATACTGGTGCAATCTTATTTAATACTACTATATAGTATATACTACTCCTATATATCCTAAAACCACCACCGTGATGATGGTGGTGACCGCCACCGCTGCCACCACCACCACCACTGTGATGATGGTGGCCGCCTCCGTGATGATGGTGGTGACCGCCACCACCGGCATCAAGGTAAGAAGTAGAACTAGCCAGAGTAGTTCCTAAATAAAACGGACTAATTCCAGTATCATCATAGGCTGTGCGATTACATGTGCTAGTGCCTTGTATAGCTGATGATGAATAACCTTGTATAGCTGATGATGAATAAACATATTTTGTCTGGCCTTTCTCCATGTTGTCCTCGTTTTTTTTGCTGGAAGGCGTTTTGCTAATACACAACCCCATTGAAATTGTAGAATTAAGAAACTGGAAGAATGTTGTGAATTGTGATCCAAAAGACGAGAATAAAGTAAGAAGATAACGGAACAAAGAGATAATGATATATTGATTTTCTTTTTTGGTTTTCCACCCGGTCTGGTACACGCTTTGGCATTGATGTTCAAGGGTATTGTTTACTCTAACTTTGTTTCTTTGTGTAGATATTTTCATCTGGCCTTTATTAGGTTGTCCTTGTTTTTCCTGCTGGAAGACTTTTTGCTAATGCACGACCCCATATAAATTGTACAATGAAGAAATTGGACGAATCTTGTGATCTAAAAGATGAGAAGATGGAACAAAGACATGGTGATATATTGATGTTCAAGGGGTATCTTTTACTATATATCTTTGTTTCTCTGTGTAGGTATAACTAAAAATCTTATAGAATGACAAAGCTTTATATAGAAGTGCCAAATAGAGATGAGAAAACCCAAATCTAGTTATGTTAGGATTCTATATGCATGATCCGTTCATTATTATTATATCAGTTTGTGTTATTTTGGGTTTAGGATTCTATATGCATGATCGTTCGTTATTACCATATCAGTTTGTGTTGTGTTGGGTTTAATTTGAAACTCGTACTAAATATTATATACTAATACTAAATCCCTCACAGACACTAAAAACTTGAAATATGAAAACTTTTAGCAGTATGTACCATAAAACTTACCCTTAAATTTTTCAAATATCTTGGTCACAACTCACGTGCTTTATGGTCAATATACAAACTATATCTCCTATGATCGAACATTGTAGGAGCAAGAAACAAAGGAACATGAATGAACGGAAAAATGAAAACAGATCATTTACATGGTGGTATAGGAACACCAGATCTGAGCATTAATGGAACACTTTAGATAAAATCCGAAACCAAAACTTTATCTTTGGATGTTTGTTTTTGTTTACCCCTTTTTTTTTACCGTATACAATTTTCAAGGGAAGCAAAGGTGTCGTGGGGTAGTTGGTTATCACGTCAGTCTAACACACTGAAGGTCTCCGGTTTGAAAGCTTGTCAATATATACTCAATAGAAGCTCGAGTTCCTCAAGAAATTTGGTCTTCTTTGTAAGGAATTGCCATCTTCTGGTATGAGTCATATCAACAGGAATCAATCATTTTAATTTGTGTTTCAAGAAAATTGACATATTGAATCTACCATCAGGTCCACAAGTTATAATTTTTTCAAAAATTGGATCAACCAGTTTTTTATGTTTCAAAGTTGATCTCGGAAGTTGCTATTAAGTGCATAGTTTACCATTTCTTACTTACCTATTTCAATTTGTTTGGTGTAATTTAATTCGGCATGAATTTGTTTTCTTCAAAAAAGGAAGACTTTTGAACTTTGTAGTCTTAAACATGCCATAACATTTGTGTGACCGTAAGGTTTAAAAATTTGTGATCTTAAACATGCTATAGCATTTGTGTAACTACAAAAACTTTTCATTAAAGAAACATACAAATATGTCATTCTTTTTCTAATGGACTAATAAGAAAATAGTATCAAATAAGGTGGAACGCAGGGACTCTTTACAAACCTTTATCACATGGTCAAACTAAGGAAAGAAAAATGAAGTATTAATGAGTAACGAACAAGCAAAAAAAAAAAAAAAAAGGTGATATGGTTTTCCGATTTAATTTGTAACTGTTAAGATTAAATTATTTGATTTGATGTAAAATGATCTGAGGATTTGATCCTCATCCCTTCCTCAAAACAACGTTGGAATCTCCATTGGTTCAACGTGAATTGGCAGAGTATAAAACCAATTGCTGTCACCATCCCCTCTCAGAGTCAACGCCTCAATTAGTGGGTCAACGTCTATTTGTTAGTATTTATTAGGCATAAAAGACTAAAGAAATATTTGTTAATCAAGTTCGACTAATTCTAAGTTTCCTCTAGCCTAAAGTTGCAGCAAAACAAAATTCTACATTCCAAACCAACTGCAAAACAAAAAATATACATAGTATTTGCTTTGACTGGAAGCTAAAGAGAAGGAAAAATGGCATATCCTTTGAAATGCATAGAGAAGGTATGCGAGCATTGGCCAAACTGTAAATATGACACACGACCTTTCTACATGGAGCTCAGATTTTTCAGGACGTTTTTCATAGCAGCTTCTAAATGGTGCAAAGACGATAATGGCGAACTCAGTCATCTCCTCGATTACCTTCAAGATTTGATCAGAAATGCAAGAACTGAGTTTCACTATATTGTTTGTTATGGTCATAATATTTGGGATGTTCTTGCATTTGATAAGCTTGACAAGATCAGCCTGCTAAAGCATCCATCAAGTCCTTCAGAATTTCGTCTCATCGCCGTTCAATTCTTGTTTGAACAGTGAACTTGTGGAGGAGCACCTTAAGCTTCTCATTAAGAATTTTGGTGATGTACTACAATTTCAAAAGGCTTTGGGTTCTTCCCAAAAGGAAGAAATTAAACTTGTTCAAGAAAAGCTCGAGTTTCTCAAGAATTTCCTATTCTTCGTAAGTAAGTTGATAGTTGAGCATGAGAAATTGCAAGCTGTGGTGGATCATATAGGAGTTGTGGCTGATATAGCAACAACTTATGTGTCTTTCCCTTGTTTGGGCAACACATCTGATAAAGACATGACTAATGGTGTGTTATTTGATCTGATAATTCAGACCATCAAGCCCAATAAGCCAGAGGTCACAAAGGCCTATGTTCTACCTTTGAAAGGTTTGGTACCACCAGGATCATAGAGTCATCTAATGCATGAGCTTATTGGTTCCTTTGTTGATTTTCTCCTTCAGGATCTCAACGAGGTGCTTGAATCTCAGGCAAGAACTTTTGTGAAGGATCACTTTGAAACACTTCACAAAGAGCTCAGATTCATCCTGACTTTCCTTATTTCTCCACCAGAGCAGCCAACAATGGTGGGAAAATTAGATGATGTCTCAGCAGTCATCGAAGCTACAGTAATAGATGCAGACTCTATCGTCCATCGCTTTCAGAAAAAAGAAATGAATGAAAACTCTGCCAAAGAATCGGAACTTGCAGTCATTGGTTTGTTAAAAAAGGTAGAATCCATAAAGCCAAAGTCTGGAGAGATTTATCTCAACCTGCCAACAAAATCAATATTCCCAGAGATTGGTGTGTTGGGGTTCATAAATTCTTTGTTTGAGAATGTGCAACAGCTTTTGGACTCAAAAATTGATTCAATTGCTCTTGTGAAACATCAATTGGAGACTCTGTTGCAGGAGCTTGAGTTCTTCAAATCATTTCTCAAGGATGCTGCGTATCTACATGAGGATGATGAGATGAACGTCCTTAGCACACACATTATACATTTGTTCTACAGGATCGAGTACATTATCGACTCTTTTCTTGTAAGGCCTTCCTGTTTATGGCATCGTCTGTTAGACGATGTCATACTGTAGACTATGTTTGTTAAGACACAAATCTTTGATAAGAAGACGAGTGCTTTGAGAGACCATGAGTCTCCAAGTGTTTTTGCTTCAGAAGAGAACTCTTCATTATTTGATGAAGAGTTAGTTGGTTTCGAGGATGAGGCACAAACCATAGTTGCAAAGCTAATTAAGGGACCAGCGGAGCTTGACATCATTTCAATTGTTGGTATGCCTGCTCTGGAAAAACAACGTTTGCCAAGAAAGTGTTCAATGATGAAAGTGTTTCTCAGCACTTCCAGGTAGGAGCTGGTGCTGTGTATCTCAATTATATCAAAAGAAAGAGCTGCTAATAGAATTATTATATCAATTTGTTGAGGACACTTACTTGATCAGGAGAATGGATGAGGAGCAACAACTAGCTCATGAGCTGAAAAAAAGATTACAGAGGAGGAGGTACCTCATTGTTACAGACGACATGTGGAAGACTGATGTGTGGGATGATTTTAAGATGTGTTTTCCAGATAACAACAACGGAAGCAGAATTATCATGACAACCCGCTTTAACGAAGTTGCTCTGTATGCTAAACAATGCAGTGAACCTCATTATCTTCGTTTTCTTAACGAACAAGAAAGTTGGAATTTACTGCAAAAGAAGTTGTTTCATGAGGAGGGCTGCCCTACTAAACTACTGCAAGTTGGAAAATAAATTTCAGATAAATGTCAAGGACTGCCTCTCTTTATCATTTTGGTAGCAGGAATTCTTGGCAATATGGAGGTTAAACCAAACTGTAGGATAGAGGATAAAGCAAACAGCTGGAAACGTGTGACGGACAGTTTAAGTTCTAAGTTGGTTAGTGATAGAGAGCACAACTGGATGGACTTACTAGAACTGAGTTACAAGCATTTGCCTCATCACTTGAAATCTTGCTTCTTGTATTTTGGAGCATTTTTGGAGGATCAAGAGATTCCAGTCTCAAAATTGATTATGTTGTGGATTTCTGAGGGGTTTGTACAAAAAGCTGAGTCAAAGAAACAAGAGGATATTGCAGAAGAATACTTGATGAATCTGATAAGTAGGAATCTAGTAATGGTTGCCAAAAGAAGATCCATAGGTGGGGTGAAATCATGTCGTGTTCATGATTTGTTACACAAGTTTTGCTTGGAAAAGGCAGAGGAAGAAAGCCTGTTGCACGTGACAACAAGTTTGAAGAACAAGTTCCTCCCTTTTCCTATAGTTATAATTACGGTTTTGATACTCATGATTTTGGTCCTCCAAAGACTCCAATATTACATGAGCAACGCAGGCTGCAACCAGTTTCCGGTTCTAGACTTCCTTAATCAGCTTGAATCTCTCAAAGTGTTATACGATGGCACAATTCTGAGTCCTTGTAAGTTTAGCTTCCCTTCAAATCTTAAGAAACTGACACTATCCAAATTTCGCCTCCCATGGAGTGAAATTTGTGCATTGGAAAATCTTGAGGTTCTTAAGTTAGCATTCAAAGCTTTTGAGGGGGATCAATGGGATGTGAATGATGGGTAGTTCAAGAGACTCAAGTTCTTGAAACTAGACTTTCTGAACATTGCACGATGGAATGCCTCAGATGATGCCTTCCCAAGCCTTGAGTGTCTGTTGCAGCAAAAATGTGAGCGACTTGAGGAAATCCCCTCTTGTTTTGGTTACAACACTTATTTACAGATGATTCAGGTGCAATGGTGTAGCTTATCTGCTGCAATATCAGCGATTGAAATCAAAGACATACAAGTTGATGAAATGGGAAATTACAACTTGAAGACTTTTATTCAACAATCAGATGATTACTAGCGATCCCTGCCTCATGCAAGCGAGTTGCAGTTTGCAATCCACTGAGGACGGGTTTTTGGGGTTAGCTCACCCTTGCATGCAGCCAAATTAAATGGCCCTATAAGTCTTTTAAAGAGTAAACTCAGTAAAAATATACATGTAGCAAGACCTTTTTTAGTAACTCTGGTGCCGGTAAAATAGATGATCTTTTTTGGCACTGTATCAAAAAATGAGAGGCATGACCGAAGCTTATTTATTTTGTATTGTCATGTTGAGCTCCATTTACGATTATTACTTATTTCAAAGATGCATCTTGATCAAAGCTTAGACCAAGATTCTACCAAAAGACAAACTAAATTGGGAGAGAAACTTATATATTGTGACCTTAGTACTTCTCAATTCGTTCCTTAAGTATAACCTACCACAAGGTACTGGCTCTGTCCATACCGGGCATCCCATTTCCTTCCTTAAATGAAATTCAAACATAGATTGTTTATTGTCTTTGGGGTTTTTGGCGTTTGCTTCATAGTGAATTTGGAATTTCGATTTGGGGCATTATAGGTTAGGGATTTCATTTGTGACTTTGGAGGGAATTGGGGATTTTAACATTTCGTTATATTGGGTCTAGTTAGAAAAATAGGAAAAGGGGAACGTAAGCGAAATGCAATTAGCAGGATCTTTTCATTTTCTTTTTGGATTTGATTAAAAAAGGATAGAAAATAATTAGAGAGAATAAACTAATTCATACTGTAGGAGGCCTAAAGCTGATATCAGATTGCGAGAAACTTATTTAAGACATTCTTATAATTGATGAATAATTATCTCAATGTTATTATCCTGTTAGATAACTTTATGAACTACTTTTCTAAATCTATATACAACATATGATTTGAGTATACTTATCCATACCTGATGTTTATGCTAGTTTAATGAATACAATTATACAACACACGCTTTTCACATACATACTTATCACTTAATCAATTTTGACATTTGTAATCTTTTAAATTTATTATTTTGGTATTCCGAAAAAGCTATGCAATGACTATTTTCGTAATTGCAAAATAAAAGATTAATAACAACAACAACATACTCAGTGTATACCCACAAGTGAGGTCTGGTAAAGATAGAGCGTACACATATTTTTCCCCTATTTTGAGAGAGGTACGGACTAACACGCATTTAATTTAATTAAAAATTGATACTGCAATAATATAATATGCTGAGGGAATATTACACATTGGAACTTTTTGCGGCGTTAAATTATAAAGTTACTTATAGAAAGACAGTAAACTAAACTATATATTGATAAGAAAAACTTTAAAACATGTGATTTCTTTCTTTCAGATATTTAAACACTGGTTTACTCTTAAGCAATTATATTACAATAGTAAATATTTGTTTTGTTCAATATTATAGCATGCAGGGTAGCTGCTTACATAAAAATTGTTGTTAGGAGGATTAATTTAAACAGCAAAAATAAAATAGAATTGGAGGTATAAATTTAGATAAATAAGCAGTTGAAAATTCATATCTTCAAAAAAAAAAAAAAAAAAGGAACATAAAATATTTGAGTTTTCCACTATTATATATTAAAACGTAACACTGCAGATCTTCAATTCCACCAAGATTTATTAGAATTCAACAGATTAAAAAGGACACAAAATCCATTGCCTTAGGGGAAAAAAAAAAAAGTTAAAGGCATGACATGGTCCTAATTTGCACTATGACTAAAAATACTAGTGCTATCTGATTTCCTATATTCTACTAGTACTACATATTTCCTAAACCCAGTACGTCTTTTTAAGTACTTACAAGAGAAATTAGGGTTAAATTGACTCTAGCCTCCACAACCACCACCACCGCAGCCACCACCGCAACCGCCACCACCGCAACCACCGCCTCCAGTACTAGCTAGCGCTCCTACATAAAACATACTTCCAGTATTGTAGCTTCTGCTATTCCATGATCTAGAACCTTTTCTCTTTGATGAATAAACATATTTTTTTTGGCCTTGTTTTGCAGCTGATGGATAAATATATTTCTTCTGGCCTTTCTCTACGTTGACCTTGTTATTATTGCTGGGAGACTTTTTGCTAACACACGATCCCATGACAATTGTTATATGAAGAAATTGGAGGTGATGATGATAATCTTTTTAACTTTGTTTTTTTTTTTTTTTCTTGTATAGATAAAACTAAGAATCTTATAGAGAATGGACAAAGCATATATATATATATATATATATATATATATATATATATATATATAGAAGTGGGAAATAGAGATAAGGTCGTCATCCTCCCTCCAATGGTAATATAGTTGTGTCAGGATATTATATGCGTGATTCACTCGCTATTATTATCTCGGTTTTTGTTGTGTTAGGAAGCTTGCAATTCTTCTAAATAATATTAATGGGAATGTAATAATGAATATTCGATTAAATACGCAAGCTATTTCAAAGCATTGAATATTTCAAGATGGCGTATTAGGCGTTTGGCGTTATTCTTTTACGGATTTTTACCATATTTGGCTGGTTATCCTTTTTCTTGAATAAAAAGCAATATATTTAATTAATTTTTTCTTTTACTAATAGAAAAGTATAAATTTCTTATATTTGAATAATGTTTTTCATGAAAGGAAAATATTTTGAACTCCTATAAATTTAGACTTCCGAATTCCTTACTTGACAATATTCACAGTATACTTGATACAAGTCAGTGAGGTAAGAATAACGATATCATCTTTGTTTCAAAAGCTATAAATTTAGATAATAAATCTTTGAAATTTTCACCAAATAATAGTAGCACCAATGGTCTTATTTCAGAATATAATGAGTACATGCTATAAATTCGGTTACGTTGTGCTGACTGCTGAAGGAACATTATATCCTATAATTTCGATTTACTCCAATTTAACACCCGAGCTTTTCTTCCGTTAAGTCTTCGTGATTGTTGTTATTAATGTATACATCTCTTAGGCCTCATTTGTTTGCACTTATTTATTGGAGGTCTGAATCTGAATGGTTTAGGCCTTTGAATTAGTGCGTTGTTTGCGATGAATCTAGCATTTATTAGGTCGAATATCTTAATCATTAACATCTTGAACTAAGTCTTAATAACATTAAGAAGTATTTTTATATGGAAATTTTTTACCATTAGCTCTACCCCCACCCCAACCCCCAACCCCACCCCACACCACCCCCACTCCCCACCACCCCAACCCCAACCCACCCCACCCATCCCCCACTCCCCACCACCCTAACCCCACCCACCCCACCCCATACTACCCATCCCCACTCCCCACCATCCCCACCTCCCACCACTAACCCAACCCCCACTACCTCCCACCCCACACCCCAACCACCCACCCCTCCACCCCAAACCACTCACCCATCCCCACTCACCACCCACCACGACTACAAAACACCTCCACCATTACTAGTGAACATAAATGTTTCATTTTTTATCAAATAATTTTTTTTATTAAATATGTATTTATTTTTCTAATATTTAGTTACTTTTTTTATTTGAATTGTATATTTATTATGTTTAAATAAATACATTATGCACATTCAAATGTTGAAAAACAAACAGTCTTAATCATTCAGTGTTCAGACCTAGAGATAACATCTTAATCATTCAGATGTGCATTCATATTCAGGCATCTTAATTTTAATGAAAACAAATGAGGCCGTAGTAAGGTGAAGTATCTCATTTCACAAAATCAGAATAAACGTACCACCGTGAAAGAGGTAATGAAAGAGTTTGTAACGTCGGGAATGAAACTTATGATCTTTTAGTTGAGGGCCCTTTACTTGAGCTAATTCTGACTTTCAAGCGGAGGTTGCAAATGTTATTATACTAAACTGCGGAGTGGTAGGTTGAGCGTGACAGGGAGAGGATGAAATTAGATTCGATCCCATTGATTCTGTTGAAGGAAGGTCCTCATAAAAGAAAATTGCTTTTGTTGAAGAAGTAACAATAAAATAAGCTCTTGGCTTCTGTGTTTGGCTTTTCCTTTTCTATGGTATTATTGTAAAAATTGAGCTTAATTATTTATCATACTCGAGCAATTAAGGAGGGAGTTAAGGGAGAGGAGTGACTTTTTATGCCAAAATCCCTTGGCTCTAGTTATTGATTAGCAGACTTAGCATTTAGCATTTGCTCTGTTACGGGTTGCCTTCGTTGTATCTTGGCGCCCATAACCCCTGCGCGCCCCAGGCGGGCCAAGAGAGTGTCAGTCGCGCAGGAGACGTGCGCAGATGAGTGTCAGCCGCGCGCGCAGGCAGTGTCAGTTGTGCGGGCGACGTGTATTGACTTGTGAGCTTGGCTTGGGTTCAGCCGTACAAGCAAGGGTCCATTAGCCTAGACGTGCAGTCGTGGGGTGATCTTTGTACTATGAGGGATACAAGTATGTTGCGAGGGCTATGTTTGCCAATGCCATGGGACAACCATAGGCACTTAAAAGAGGACCGCACATGACCAAGGCCAAGGATTGAAAGTTACCCTACTCGGGCACGACACAAGGCAGGGTGTCAAGCTTGAGGATGGGAGCGTGCGTGCGGAGAGCGACGCTCGGTGCCGAGCGAGGACATGCGTGTCGTGGCGAGCAGTGCGCAGACGAGACCTAACATATGAAATGCGCCACCGAGCATGACAAGACAAGGCCGAAGCTTGACATCAAACAGGCGGCCTGAGAAAGCTAAGCCTCGAGCAAGCTTCGTCATAGGCAGGCCTTAGGTCGTGCCAAGAAAACACGGGATAGAGAAAGGCCGGCTTGTAGTCGGTGGGACTACGGACGCCGCACGGGCTGTTTCCGCGTGCGCCGCTTGGGAGTTGGCCGGGACGAGTTGGTATCAAAGCAGAGGATGCGCATGAGATGAAGCCATTGGCGAAGGTTGATCTGGCTAGGGTCAGAAAGACAAGCGAAGCCACGGTTATGTTCACAGCTCCCATGAGCTATTTTTTTTTTCAAGAGCATCGGTTGAATGTCAGGGCAGAAATCACATCAAAGCGAGAATGATATTCTTCGTGCCAGTCGAATGGGTGAACCGGGTCACTGCGGTTACAAGGGATTGGTTTGCGTGTATTATGGCTAGAATTTGCTTTGTCAGCCATGAACTATGACTTTCAGGATCAGGCCATTTCACAGCCGTTGTTTCCGCCATCGTCTGTGTTTTGGGAGTTGATTTTGGGGCATCCTAGTTTGATTGAGGTATCTTCAGGGGATGTCTTTCGTGCAGTGGATCAGATCTTTGTTTTCAGAGGGATTCCATCGAGGCGTGTTTGGTTGGCTTTTGCGCCATCAGGAGATGGTCAGCTTATTGCACCGGCGTCTTTATGCTGTTGGGATGTTATTGCAAGATGGGACAAACGGATAGCTGAAGCTCAAATGTTCGCGATTGTGATGATCCGTGGATTAGTCGAAACTCGGTAGCGTGAGCTAGCGACTTGCGGAGCAAGGCATGGACTTGGCTAGAATGTCAAGTGAAGGTAGCGAGCGTTCTAGAGGGGTCGGTTCAAAGGGTCTGGTCGTGTGATGCAACAAGTCAGAGTTGTTGGCCATTATGAAGAGGGGAAATAGGAATTAAAAATTTTCTTTCGAACAGTCTGAGCTTAAGTTGGGGAAAGGGACATCTTGGCGGGTGGTTAGGAAAAAAGCCATGTTTGCCGAGCAACCGGCCATGTTGGAGGCTACTACCATGGACTATAAACTTTGAGGATTAATCGTGGGAGATCTATGGTGGATACGACGGAATCTCATCGGTTATCTTTCCAGGACGGATAGACTTGAGCCTTGCCTGAGGGCATTAGAAGATGACAGACGCCTAGCCATCTTAAGGGTTGCAATGAATGGAAGGTGAGCCCCTCAAAAACCATGTCGGACAAGTGGGTTTGGTGCCTACAACATGGGGCAAACTTGGTCATAGACCAGGAGGGTCGATGAGGCGTGCCGGTGGGGTCGCCACTGACGTAAGGAAGGGCTTCGAGAGCGAGATTCTTTACGGGATGTTTGAGTGTCACAACGAATTGGAGACCGCCACCGTTTTGTGAAACGGAAAGCCAAACCATTTTAATGGGGAGGCAAAATCAGAATGGAGCCAAACTACAGAGGTAGAGGCGCATGATTGGAACCAAGCTGAACCGCTAGACGAAGAGGCATTGTTAGTTAGAATATGAAATTGCGTGGAGCAAGAAGAGGACAGATTCGAATCGCGTGAAGCGGGGAGATCCTTGAAGGATGATAGACCACTTTGCAGGGAGGCAAAGATAGAAATGGGGCCAAACTGCAAGGGCAGGGCGGCGATGCTAAGGGCGAGCCAAAGTGCCAAACCACGTAGCGTGGGGACGTAGATGTGGGAAACGTGTCAAACCACCGAAGTGGGGAGATACTGAAGATTGGAAGCGAGAGCGCAGTCTTGAATCACGGATGTGAGGATGCGAAGGAAAAGTGGGTTAGCTAAGCTTCGAATGGATGGGTTTCGAGTTTGAGAATATGGTCTTTCCGAGCTAGAAATCCGGGGTACACCAAAGCGGCCGAGGAACAATAAAGATGGAACTAAGTCTTTGAGGTACACCGGGAGCGTAAGGGATCTGCCGAGGAAGTGGCAGTTTGAGAACAAAGATGTTGTTCAGAATGGGAGAAGCTACCACTTTGAGAAAATGAAGTCCTCATCAGGAGTATGTCCCAAGAACTTGACGAGTGCCGAGAGGGTGCAAAGTATATGAAGTGCCAAAGACACCACAGTGGAGCGTGGGTTATGCAGGGGCCGTGTTACACGTCAAATGGGACAGGGTTGAGTTTAAAAAGCCACTAGTGTCAGTGTGTGGGCAACTTACTTCGATTTATGGGGTCGAGACTTGATTTGTTTACGCAGCTGATACGGTGGGATTTTCCAGGGGGAAACGGACAAGGACCATGAGGAAATGGTTGGCAAAGGTTGCCACATCGAGGGATGCCTACCTTGACAGCGAGAAAAAGTGTCTTCCTTGTATTGGTGGGAGAGTGTTCGCCTGAGGCGTTGGGCCATGTGAAAATTAAGGGACGATTGTCTTCGCGAAGGAAACGGTAAAAAGAGGCTGCGATGGTCGCGGTGGAGTGTGGAAGTCGCGCCGGGAAGGGTCTTATGTTAGGAATTACCCGAAGGAGACAAAGGTTCCGGATGAGATGAAGGCCGTGAGGGACATGGTGTGGATGACGGGCGGATCACCATAAGTTAGCCACGGAAGCGGTGCAAGTGAGGCACTTTCAAGGAGGGTGCGGGCAGGCGGAGAAACTACGGAGGGGCACGACTCCATTTTTTAAGAGGAGCTAAGATGGGTTCTAAACCCAAAGGATTTGGGAAGGTGATGCGAGACCCCGAGGGGGAAAACTCCTGGTTGACGTGGACGTGTTTATGTCATCGAGAACGACGACGAGCATGAGTGGGGGAGAATGTTCGCAGGCACACCCTTCGTTCCCGCGCGGCTTGGCGCCCATAACCCCTGCGCTCCCCAGGCGGGCCAAGCGAGTGTCAGTCGCGCAGGAGACGTGCACAGGCAGTGTCAGCCGCGCGCGTAGGCAGTGTTAAGCCGCGCAGGCAGTGTCAGCCGTGCGGGCAACGTGTATTGACTTGTGAGCTTGGCTTGGGTTCAGCCGTACAAGCAAGGGTCCGTTGGCCTAGACGTGCAGTCGTGGGGTGACGTTGCTTTGCGAGGATGGAAGTATGTTGCGAGGGCTATGTTTGACGATGCCGTAGGACAACCATGAGCAAGAGAGGACCGCACGTGACGAAGGCCAACGATTGGAAGTTGCCCTCACTCGGGCACGACACAAAGGCAAGTGTCAAGCTCGAGGATAAGACCGCGCACAGTGAGCGACGCTCGTGCCAAGCGAGGGACACGACGTCCGTAGCCAACCCAAGCGGGCGCGCAGAGACGAGACCCAACATATGAAATGCGCCACCGGAGCATGACGCGCACAAGGCCGAAGCCTTGTCATTAAACGGTGGCACAAGTGAAAGCTAAGCCTCTCGAGGCAAACTTTCATCTGTGCACCGGTCGTGCCAAGAAAACCGGGGATGCAGAAAGGCCGGCTTGTAGTCGAGGTGGGACTACGGCGCCGTACGGGCTATTTGTGTGCCTGCGCGCTTAGAGGAGTCGGCCCGCGACGCCCTCTTATGTCTAATGGGTAAGGTTAAAAATATAAGGTACAAAAATTTCGAATTTTCAACAAAGTTTCAATTCCAAATTCAATAATATAAAATCCACAACTAAAAATAAAATCCAAAATGCAAAGCAAAAAGTTAAAAAATTCACATTTTGTGTTTGCCAAAAGTTTGCTCACCTTAATTGTTATGGAATGAGGATTCTGTTAGCCTTGGACTTAAACCGCCAAACTTAGCAAACTTATATACGTATAGCCAGGGACAGCTAGAGGGCCAAGCCACTAAAGCGGGGGCTTTAGGCTTTGGGGGCCCATTTTTTTCATCCGGTGTTGGATACTTGTATTGAATGTTCCGATAAATTCGATTTCGAGACATGCAAGACCGGTTAAAGAGGGAAGCACTCCCTAACAAGATTTTTTTTGTTCTGAGGCTCGAACTCAAGACCTTACATTTATAGGTTACTTTTTCTTTTAAAAAATATTGAGAGAAAAAAAAAAGTTCTCTCATTAAAGTTGACTTTAAGCCCCGATCTTATTGAGCCGCCTGTATAGCCTAATTGATAATCCATGCAGTAATATATATTCTCCTATATAACAAATGAGAGTGGTATAGCTCAAGCAGACATGTCTTCGTTTACATGCCTGCTTGCTGTAGAGGGTATTTTCGGAAAATCACGTTTATATGCTTTGAAGCATTGTGCTTATAGCCTTATCACCTGTACATGAGTGTACAAATTAGTTGACAGATTGGGGGCCATTTCAATTGGAATTAAGTATATATGCTTGGAAGTGTTTCTTAAAACTTGCTCTTGACTTTGTGTAATCCTTCCGTGCATTAAACATTAAAATTTCTTACCTAAATTACTTAATCAATACTAATTAAAAATAAATAAATTTATGAATACATTGAGCCCGTGCACAGCACAGGATTGTTCTCACCAGTATACGTATAAGCGACCAAATTAGATCTAGCCCTATATTGGTCATAAAAGATTGCATAAAAGATTGCTCCACCAAAGTATTATTGAGAATGGAAAACAAATAGATGGGGGAAAATAGCTCAGCCCCAACTCTTCTAGAGAGCAAAAACACCATCATCTCCAAAGATTTGTCTCCAGATTCTATTTCTAAGCTCAATGGATTCCTCAAAAGCATGGGGGTATTCAACCTTACCTTTCCTTCACAGTATGACACTAAGGACTCTTTCTCTGAACTCACCCGTGGCTTCCTCAAAGTCCAACACATCCACCGTGGCAAGATTTCTTGTATTGTCTCTGTCAAACCTCCTATCATGGTAAGCAATTGATTTTCTATTATTGGGCCTTTATTATATATGTTGTTTGGTTGAAAAAATTGGGTCTTTCTTGAATATTGTTTGGTTCCCATTTTCTTGGAATATGTCAGATTTTTGTGTTTCATGTTGTTTAAGCTTTTGGGATCCTTCTTCTTTTTGAGGCTTTTAGATTACCAGTTCAGTAGAGAAGAGAATTTCACTACTCTTTTCATCCTAAATTGATTACTAGGAGTAACATTTTATGCTTTATGAGTGTCAACTGACACAAGATTTTTTTTTGAATGGCTTTGTTGTTTTATGAAGCGTAAGGTTTTGGGATACCATCAACTTGAGTCTTTTTAGTCAAGTAAGATAAGTTTGCAATTTAGAGGACCTCTAACTTCAGAAAACTCCTTATTTGTCTTAAAATGACTAATTGTTCTTCAGTATTGGAATGAAATTAACCCAAATGGAGTGGATTGGTTACAGAGGATTCATACGGCTGATCCCGGCCAGTTTTGGATTGAGGCCTAGTTAATTGATTGATGATAAAATTTCCTGCTATAGGAAAATCTCTTGGTTCCACAATTTCTGAATATTACCATCAAATCATTAATTTTTGGAAAAAAGATCCCCTAGGAGTGGAAACTTAGGGAATGAGGTGTAGTTAACGATTGATTTAAGCATGGATAACAAGCGTTGATAGAACTAAAATTTTATTTTATGGTGGGTAGGCAGCAGCACCTGTTAAATCCTAACACTACTACGCCAGTGTCCTGATTTCAGAAGGTTAGGTATTGAATAGGATTGAGAAAGATGATGAGGTTAATGAGATCCCAGTTTTCTCATAAATGTGTATTTAGAACACCAGGTTTTCCCACAAGCTTGAGCAACTCGGAGTAGTCACCGATTATATGGACAAGTTGGTTTCTATTCAATGGCTTGAAAAAGTTAATCCTTTCTGCATATCTGAGCATCTGGCTCGTTCTGTTTCACTTTTTCGTGGATGGTTGGAGGTGTATAGGGAGTGGTTTAGGGGACAGATATCAATTTGGGGTGTATTTAAGTGAGACTGAAGGAGACGGTTGAAGTTGAGATTCTCAGTACTTGGATTTTTAGATATCAGATGGCATGTGCATTTATTTATCATGGTGTTGATATTGCCTTGGATTTGAGGGATCCCCAATTGTGAAACTTCTATTTGATCTATTTCATCAAATGGACTTTTCATTTACTTTGGAATTGAAACAACTGCTTTTATTCCAGTTAATGGGCTGAGAAAGAAACCGAAGAGTTTGCTGTACTTTATAGTATTTCCAGGCAAAACAAAAAGAAAATGTGTGTTAGTTGTCTGTGTGTTGGGGGTGGTTTGGGGGGGGGGGGGTGGATTCAAGCGGAAAAAGAAGTGAGTTCAAACCATTTCCATTGTTTATTATACTTGACATCTCTATCTGACCTCCTTCAGTTTCCATGTGTGTGCTGTCTACCTTGTGTAATGCTACATTTTTTCTGCGGATACTATCAACTTCCAAGTTGCATTGTAATCCATTGCATCAAGTGTGTACTATTTTCTCTTCGGTTTTTAGCTGTTTCTGGTAAGTGTTGGAACACATTGGTTTGGTAATTTCCTTGCAGAATTTCTATGGTTCACTGCATGGAGGAGCGATTGGAGCTCTAGCAGCAAGGGTGGCAACTGGCTGTGCCCGAACTATTGTGGGAAAGGAGAAGGAGCTCTTTCTTGGAGAATTGAGCATATCTTATCTCTCTGGTGCTCCTCGAAATGTGAGTCTTTAGGCATTAGAATTATCTTGTTTTAGCCATGCTATTTGTTTACTGAGGTCTAAAAATATATTTGTCAACACAATAAGTTAGCTGTTTGTCTGCAACGTTTCATGTCTTGCAGTCTAATACCTGTCCTGCTTTTTCTCTAATTTATTCTCTCTTTTTGGAGGGGTACTGACAGGCAGAAGTAATAGTTAATGCATCCGTTATTAGGAGTGGAAGAAACCTGACTGTAGTTGCACTGGATTTTAGAGTAAAAGATTCTGAGAAACTGAGTTACATCGCTCATGCAACATTTTATCACATGCCTGTAGCAAGTTTATGAACTAGACCTGCTTCAACACATTAAGCCAAGACATCCTGCTGGTATGTATATCAGTTCTTCAAATATGTATCCTTAAAACTTCTCTGGCCTCTAAATGTGCACATGTTGCTTCATATTTTACTGCATCTGGTTATAGTAACCAGTTTCCAGGATTCTGATAATGCGTGCATTTTCTTCTCGTTGACAAGGTTTGGAACTAAACAACATCAGCTTGAAATTTAAAATGTTCGTTGAAGTACTTTTATTTTGAGGAGTTGGTCAAATTAAAGCATACTACTTTTTTCTGCTATTTTGGTGAACTTCCATCAGCTTGGTTCTCGATCAATTGACTTGTTCGGTTCCAAAACTTGTGTTTCCTTTGCATTTGTGTACATGGTTATATTCTGATGTTCAACAAGCCCTTTTAACACCTCAAAATCATGTAAAAGTTTGTAACTGATAAAGGTAATGGCATGTCTATTTAACATTTTGCACTTGCATATTTGCATGTAAACAAAAGTACCTAAACAAAATCTCTGTCTACAAACAGGTGGAAAGACCAGATAACTCACAATATCAAGGGCTGGCAATGTTTCGCAATTTTATCAAAATCTGGAAGAGTTCAGCTATGTTGCTGGAGCAAAGATTATTCTGTTTCTGGTGCTTAAAAAACATTTGTGTAAATAAAGTTGTCTACCTTTCTGCCAAATAGTGATGTAATCTCTTGGCAGATAACTGATGGCATCATATATAGTCCTTTACACTCAGTAATGGGATAGAAGAAGGAAACTCTAGTCTAGAAATGAGCATGATAATCATCCCTTTAGTCTAAGACCATTTCACCAAACATCATATACTTGTTGATGCCTTTCCAATGATTTACCATGACTGCAAAGCCCAAGCGTAAGGGCATCTGGCATTTGTCTTTAACAAAATGAAAGCTAAGTTTTTTAATTTTTAAAAATTTGAAACATAGAAGTTTGGAATCTTCAAAAACATTAGTGTTTTACTCGAAAATCACTCAAAAACAAATACTTCCTCAATTTTTTGAAAATTAGTTTCAAAGCCATGCTAGTATAATATGGTGTCTTCCCATCCAGTGAAAAGGAAAAAAATAAAAATGCTAGACCGATATTTGGAGGTAAACTCAAACTTATTACTACCTCGGTTCACTTTTATTTGTTCATTACGCTAAAAATAGATGTCCGCTTTTACTTGTTCAATTTGGAAACTGAGAGATAATTTACCCTTTTATATCTGTTTTTACCCATATTATCAAGTACTATAATGATTTTCAATTCATTTTTCAATATTAGATGACTTATAATAATTATGGGTGATATAATAAATTATTACTTTATTTACGCCTCGAGATATTCAAATCAAACTAGTCAAGCAGTCATAGTAGCATGATCCGTCAAGCTAGGACGCCAAAGGCTTTTCTTTTTCTTGTAAAAGAAAAAAGAGTTAATGGTCAAAAACACATTTAAACTACTTCCTCCGTTTCAATTTATGTGAACTCATTTGACTGGGCGCGACATTTAAGAAAGAGAGAAAACTTTTGAAACTTGTAGTTCAAAATAAGTCTTAAATATTTGTGATGCTGTAAATCATTTCACAAAGTGAATTTATTTTCAAATTAGAAAAGAGGTCATCATTTTGGCACGGATTAAAAAGAAAATAGATTCACATAAATTGAAATAGCGGGAGTATATTTTTTTGCGGGTTTGATACCTTAATTATATATTGTTTCATTTACAACTTAAATTATCACTCACTTTTTATTAAAACACACGTGATGCTGAGTTGGCCCTCGTAGTGTGGTCTCATTCCGGGAAGCTCAACTACCCTCGTAGATTGGTTATGGCAAAAAAGGGGGCGATGAAATGAACTAAATCAGTGCACTTGGATGTTTAAAATTGGTTGAAAAGTTGTTGGTTGGATATTAAAGTTCTTAGGTTAGGTGTGTATATATATATATATATCTCTATCAAGATTCAGCAGGGTAGGAGGCAAAAGAGATGGGGGAAGAGAGTTCAAAACCCAAGAGTTCCTACACCAAAGACACAATCATCTCCCCAGAATTATCTGAGGAAACAGCTACTTTGGTGGATCTTCTCTTTACCAGTGTGCGACTCCAAGGGGCCAAGTTTCCACCCCAATATGATGCTAAGGACTCCTTCTCTGAACTTACTCGCGGTTGCCTCAAGGTCCACAGTATCCATCCTGGCAAAGTCTCCTGCATTCTATCTGTCAAACCTGCTATCTCGGTAAAAAGTTCTAAAGTTTCATTTCCAATGATGGGATCTTCAATTTTGTTGTTTTTGGGTTAAGTTCATTTTGAATTTCTAGCTTTCCACTTCTGTGGAGTAAAGAATTTCGCAAATTATTGAAGGATTGAGATTTCTGCTCTCAAAGGGTGGAGTTAAGCATACTTCTTTATGTGATTTGCTGAAGTATTGAAAGATCATCATGTGTGGAACTTATTTGCTTTGTTGCTTCACTCTGCTTCTTTTTTTTTGGGAGGGTGTAATGGATCTCTGAGATGTCAGAACCAGCACATAGAACTCCTTTTCTTTTTTCGCAATTGCAGAAATATAGGTGAGGGCGAACCATAGAGCAACGGTAGAGTTGCTCTTTTGATGACATCTAGATCACAGGTTCGAGGTGTGAACCAACCCTCTTAGCAGAAATGTTTAGAGTCCCACATTGATCGAGGATATGGATTGTTACATTTTTATATGGTTTTGATCAATCTCCACCTCATTAGCCAGTTTTTGGGTTGAGTAAGACCCATTCTTATTCTCGCTTTACCTAGTGTTGTACCCTCATCTGCACCCCCCATGTTATATTATCCACGCTCAAGATAGAGGGTGTTAAATTAGTCCCATATTAGTGCTTGCAATATTATATTGTGCACGCTTCAAATACAAATCCTGAGCGCATAAAGGGTATCGGTTCCATATTGCTTTTGTATCTTATATGATCGTCTCACCTCATTAGCTGACTTTTTGATTGAATTAGACTCAAAGTCCTTGGAAAAATTCTGGGTATGGTAACCCTCAGGGGTTGGCCTGGTGGCAATTGACTTGAGCCTTGGGGTGCTCCCTTTCAAGGTCTCAAGTTCGAAACCCGCTGGGTGCAAACAATTTCTGAGGGCCACCTGACCGGGGAAACCCTGAATTACCCATGGTGCACTTGCGGGAAACTCCTTGCCGAGGGCCTGTGCACCCCCGGGATTAGTCGGGGCTCAAAGAGACTCGGACACCCGGTGCTTAATCAAAAAAAAAATTCTGGGTATGGTATATGCCCATTCTCCTTTTACACCTGTACTAGCCAGGATGATTTCGTGGGTAAGCCCTTTGAATTTGCAGACGTATGGATTCTTTTGGAATATTAGATTCCAATGTGTTTTTGTAAAACAATAAAACAGCTTTGTTTGATTTGTGCTTTCGTCTTCTTCTGGTTGCCTTCCTAAGTTGGATGGCTTGCTCTCAGCTTTAGTCTTGTACTTCCTTCCTTCCTTTGCCATCTGATCAGCTGACCTTCAAGTGGGGCTTGAGAGTAATAAGGATTGATGAAGACATTTTTTCTTGGATAAAGATCTGAACAATGAAAAGAAAATGTGAAGATAAAAAATAATAATAATGGGATTACTCAAAACTCATATCTCTTCTGTGTGATGCTTCCCCCAATTTCAATCAGATATCATCTCAGTGCTTTCAACGCGCACTTATGGAGTGCCAAAATTTTGGAGTACTGACCGAGTGTGCAACCTTGTTATTGTAGAATGTTTATCGTAGCATGCATGGAGGAGCAGTTGGAGCTGTCGCAGAGAGGGTGTCAATTGCCTGTGCCAGAACTGTTGTGGCAAAGGATAAGGAACTCTTTCTTGGAGAATTGGGAATGTCATATATCTCTGCTGCTCCAAGGAATGTGAGTATGAAAGCTTTCATTTAAGCTCCTCTTACCTCATGTCACTAGATTTTGTTGTATAACAATTTTGTTCAGAGCAAATGTACATCATAGTGTGCCTCTCCTCCCCCCTTCCTTCACCTATATGAAAAATAAAAAGAAATTTCATTCTTCTCTCTCTGCCCAATTATATTTATTTCCTTTTGTATTTGTGTCCTTTCTAGGCAGAGGTGATAGTAGATGGGTCTGTCATTCGGAGTGGAAGGAACCTAACTGTAGTTGCAGTTGAATTTCGTCTCAAGGACTCGGGGAAATTGGTTTACACCTCTAATGCGACATTCTATCATATGCCCGTCGCAAGTTTATGAACTCAAACTCAACACTAATGGTCGATACATTTGCTAAACACGTTCAGCAGAGCCAGCTAATATATGATGGCAAATCATTGATTAGCATCAGTAGATGAATTTGAGACTCAGACTCTTATCTGTAATCACCAAAGCAATACTTACATCTCGAATATACAATTGAACTACTATGATTTATTGAAAGAGAATGAAGTGAAAGGTCATGTACATCAATCTTGTATTAGCTGTGTGTCCAATGAAACTCCATTTTCACTGGAGTGCTGTATTAAATACTACTTATACTGCAAAAATGACAAGGAGATGACACAGAATTTTTTGACTAAAAAATAAGCGATGCAACTATGGCATCCATTTTTACAGGAAAACTTAAATGTCTCTTCTGATGAACACAGCCTCAATGGAATAGAGGAGATCTAGTCTAGACAAATAAAGGAGCATAAGAAACTCTTTTTGTGAAAGACAAAATTGCTAATGTTCATTACTATCATATTTTTCTATCATATTTTTGTAGCAAAAAGTAAATCTACCTTCCAATAAGATGAGGTTATAAATGAATGAGGTAAATAATAAAACACTGATGTGGTGTTTCAGCCTAGCACTTAATGCAATCAATGTATTCAGTTTCATGGAAGTGCTTTAACCTTCCAATATCTATTGCAAAAATATGGAGAATTTGAGCAGTTACTTTGAATAATTTAGAATGGACAAATTTCATTTGATCAATTTAACACAAAATTATATTCTTCTAAGAAATGCTATTATTATTTATATATAGTAAAAAAATTTAGAGACAATAATCCAGAATGTTATATTCATTATATTTAGGTAACATATGAATTATTATATGTTTGCACCTAATAACATAATGTAATTCATTATACATTTTACCTATCTTGCTAAAGTTAGTTGTTCAATTTTGCATTCAATGTAAAAATGTAAGTACACATTCAACAAAAATAATAAAAAGGAAGTAAAAAAATAGTAAAAATCGGAAGAAAGATAAATGTGGAAGACATTATCACCATACATGTGAATTTGGACACTTTGTTTGCTTTATTAAAGAGAGATTTGACGATTGGATTATAAGAAACTTAATTGTCTCAATTATTTAGTGCTCCAACTTTTCCTATTCCTTTCATGCTTGCTTCTTGAATTATTTATCGAAGGGACATGATTGACGATTCAAGTCGGAACACTGGTCGTGCTTTAGTGTAGAAGATGCTTTTTTCTACTTTCAGTTAAGCTTCTAATCTTCTTTGCTTCAGTTAACTTAGATAGTTGGGTGGTGATCTTTTTTTTTTTTTTTGTCTTTTATTGTTATAGTTGAGTGGTGATTTTTAATTTTATTATTCTTACTAATTACCGTGTAAGTTTCATACTGATGAACATAATACAGTAATTTTATGATGACAAGGGAAGATCTTTTTATGATTTTTTTTTCCCCTTTTTTTTCTTCCTTTTACAATTGTCGTATTATATTCCGTACGATTACATTTACACTATTTAAGTAATGTTCTGTTAAATTCACATATATGAACAAAATCATAATTTTGAATCAAACAGAAGGCACTTATATTATACGTGCAATTGTGATTTATATACGTCAATTTAAATCTAACGATTACAATCACTACGAAGTATCTCTATCGATATCTCAATTAACTACTACTTCTTTGAAGGCGTGCATCATAAAATTGATGATGATCTACGAGCAATTCTAAAGAGGACATATTTAACCGAATTTTGGTACGACAATTCTACAAAATACTACTTCAATTACTTCTTGATATGTATGCGGTTGTAAAAGGGAGAGGCCACAACTTCTTAAGCACAAACACAACTTTAAGATTTGAAGCATTTGAAATCATATATAACTGATGTTGCTTATATTTACATACTCCCTCTGTCCTATTTTAAGTGTCTTGGTTTGACTTGACGCGAAGTTTAACAAACAAAGGGAGACTTTTGAATCATGTGGTCTTAAATTAAAGATTTGTGTAGTCCAATATAGAAAGAGACACTCTTTTTGAGACAAACCAAAAAGTCTTAAATTAAATATTTGTGTAGTCCAATATAGAAAGAGGCACTCTGTTTGAGATAAACCAAAAAGGAAATTAAGTAAAGATACTTAAATTGAGACGGAGGGAGTATAAACTATGTTTTGTTGTAATATATTAAGAAACGAGGAAACTATCAAGCTGAATATTCGATATATTAGACGAATTACATAAGAAAAAGTTATACCACTTCAATTAATTGCATACAATTACAAACTTCTGATTGTGACTGAAGTAGAAAATAATGCAACTAAGGAAAAGTTTCTTTCTTCCCTAAAATGGTGGATGTCCTTTTAACTTCACCCCATACCAATTTCCGATAAGATTGTGCTTTGTAATAGCTATAATTATTGATTTCGTAGACTCACTTTTTCATTAGCTTGGCTTGCATTTTTCTTTCAAATTTCACGTTACTCATCGCTTATTTACATCGACATAAGATATTCATACTTATTAACATGGGATACACACCTGCAACGCACCTGTCCAAGACTAGTAGTGATATAATTAATCTGTTGGCAGATAACTGATGGCATCATATATAGTCCTTTCACAGACTCAGCAATGGGATAGGAGGAGGAAACTCTTGTTTAGAAATGAGCATGATAATCATCCCTTTAGTCCAACACCATTTCACCAAACATCATGTACTTCTTGATGCCTTTCCAATGAATTACCATGACTGCAAAGCCCAAGCAAGAGCATCTGTCATTTGTCTTTAACATAAATGAAAGCTAAGTTTTTAACTTTTAAAAATTTGAAACTTAGTATTTTGGAATCTTCAAAAGATTAGTGTTTTTACTCGAAAATCACTCAAAAACAAATGCTTCCTAATTTTTTTGAAAAATAAGTTTCAAAGCAATGCTAGTATAATATGATGTCTTCCCATCCAGTGAAAAAGAGAAAAAAGGCTAGCCAGATATTCGGAGGTAAACTCAAAATTATTACTTCTTCTGTTCACTTTTATTTGTCCACTATAACAAAATAGATGTCCACTTTTAATTGTTCAATTTGAAAACTGAGATATAATTACCATTTCATATCTGTTTTACCTGTATTGTTAAGTACTATAATGATTTTCAATTCATTTTTCAATACTAGATGACTTATAATAATTACAGGTGATATAATGAAATTACTACTTTATTTATGCCACGAGATATTCAAATCAAACTAGTCAAGTAGTGATAGTAGCATCTTCCGTCAAGCTTCCTGTCAAAGGCTTTTTTTTTTTCTTGTATAAAAAGCGAGTTAATGATCAAAAACACATTTAAATTACCATATTTCGAGTTTAATATCTCAACTATCTATGATTTATTTTACCTACTTAAATTATCACTTTTTTTTGTCTTAAAATACATCTCGATGCTGAGTTGATCAAATATTTAAAATCAATCTACAACATGCACGTAGAGGTCAACTTCGTGAGGTGATAGTTTAGATTGGAGAAAAGGCCATAAATAATCCCTTATCTATGGGAGTAGGTCTAAAATGGTAACTATACACACTTACACTAGGTTTAGTCCTTTAACTATTCAAAAACTTATCAAATTTGGTCTCCGTCTATTTTTTATACAAACAGCGTACAAACCCATAAACCTCCGTGAGATTAATATTAAACCATTTTTCAAACTTTGTTTCTCTCTCTCGACTTCTTTGTGTGTGTGTGTGTGTGTGTGTGTTAAAAAACAAAAAAAAAAGGAAAAAAAGTGTGTGTGGAATTGGTGTGTGTGTGTGTCTCGAAATTCGAAAAGACAACTCGGGGGGGGTGTGTGTGTGTGTGTGTGTGTGTGTGTGTGTGTGTGTGTGTGTGTGTGTGTGTGTGTGTGTGTGTGTGTGTGTGTGTGTGTGTGTGTGTGTGTGTGTGTGTGCGAAAAAATATGTGTGTGTGTGTGTGTGTGTGTGTGTGTGTGTGTGTGTGTGTTTTTTTAAATTTTTTATAAAAAAATCGACCGACTAAATCGTTTTTAAAAAAAAAAAAAAGATAAATTAATTCAATGTAAATATTTGAACAAAGAATATCGGTGGTCTAGTGGTAAAACTACTAAATTTTGAAACGTCGGGTTATTATTGCCCAAAAATTCTACGAAAATATTAATTTTCAAAAAAAAAAAAAAAAAAAAACGATGGAGTTAGCTTTTTTTTTTTTAATTTTTTTTACAAACCGATGGACTAAGTCGCTTTTTATTCAAATAAGCAAAGATAAATCCGTCAATGTACGAATATATGAACGAAAGAACTTGAGTTCTATTCCAAAAAGTTAAGGTTAAAGAATGAACTTGAAGGAAAAGAAGCGGGGAGAGAGAGAGTGACAGGTTTGAGGAATCGTTTAACATTAATCTCACGAAGGTTTATGGGTTTGTAGCTATTTGTATAAAAAATAGATGGAGATCAAATTTGATAAGTTTTTAAATAGTTAAAATTTAAAAGCATTTGGTAAATGTATAGTTAAGGGACCATTTTAAACATCTTTTTATTTATGGCCTTTTCTCGTTTAGATCGGTATGGAATAATAGATAGAGGTATGAAAGTCACAAAAAGGTAATATATAAATCAGTACACTTGGATGTTTAATTTTGGCAATTTGAAATTTGTTGATTGGATATCAAAGTGCTTAGGTATATAGAGTATATCTCTATCAGGATTCAGGGTAGGAGGCAAAAGAGATGGGGGAAGAGAGTTCAAAACCCAAGAGTTCGTACACCAA
Source organism: Lycium ferocissimum (assembly GCF_029784015.1). Taxonomy (NCBI): domain Eukaryota; kingdom Viridiplantae; phylum Streptophyta; class Magnoliopsida; order Solanales; family Solanaceae; genus Lycium; species Lycium ferocissimum. Next base: position 25,579,180 of record NC_081348.1, on the reverse strand, counting down.
AGACACAATCATCTCCAAAGAATTATCTGAGGAAGCAGCTACTTTGGTGGATAGTCTCTTTACCCGTGTACGACTGGATGGGGCCAACTTTCTAACCCAATATGATGCTAAGGACTCCTTCTCTGAACTTACACGCGGCTGCCTCAAGGTCCACACCATCCACCCTGGCAAAGTCTCCTGCTTTTTGTCTGTCAAACCTGCTCTCTCGGTAATTCATCAAAAAAAATTCTGATGGGATCTTCAATTTTGTTCAGTTTTTTTTGGGTTAAGTTACTTATAGGAAACCCTTTTGAAATTCTAGCTTCCCACTTCTGTGGAGTAAAAGAATTGAAAAAATTATTGATTGACATTTCTGCTCTTGGAGGTTTCTGAAGTATTGAATGATCATCCTGCGTGAAACTTATTTGCCATGTTGCTTTGTCTTTCGTTTTTTTGTTTGTGGGTGGTGGGGGGTGGGGTAATGGATCACTGAGATATCAGGTTGAAACTGTCGTAACAAGAATATAAACAGCACATAGGATAGAAACGGGAAAAGGGTCAAATTTACCCTCCAAATATAATTTATGGTTTAAATTTGTCTTCCGTCAAAGTTTGGGATCAAATTTGCCCTCTCCGTTAAAGTTTGGGATCAAATTTGCCCTCTCCGTAGGATACTTGATAAATTTGCCCTTATATGGATGGAAGTCTGATTTGGACTCGACAACACAAAAAAATTAGTCACGTCGGATCCACATAGGCTCCGCGTAGACTCCCAAACCCAATTCTCTTTTTAACCGTTTCCCGATTCTCTTAATACGTCTAGACTATTTACGACACTAAGGCACCATGTAGTAATGTGAAAAATTGAGTTTTTAATGCATCTCGCACACACGCGTGTCATGTGATAAAATAGGAGGCATGTAAGAAAAATTTAACGATGACAACAAATGTTTAATACGACCGAAGGATTAAGTTGTTCTCTCAGAACATGAATTTATCTGACCAGCAAAGCTTTCTTGAACATGACATCTATCTTAGGTGAACTTCGACAGAGCTAGCTTAACTCATTGTTGTCGCCTCCTTGTGCGAACCTCTCAAAAACTATTCAACAAAACTGAAAATGAATTTTTAAAGCTGAACTGCACTAATTTATTTTGTTGTCTTGGTATCACTTTTGAAGGATCATAGCTCTTCTAATCTTACTTTCGGTATACGTTAGGAATGTATTCCGAGAAAAAATGTTTTCCTCTGGTCTTAAATACTCGAGTTCATGAAGTAAGCTTCCTGCTGATAAAACAAATGCAATAGGCATTTTCAAAAGAGAAGGTTAAGAGAATTGGGATTGAGTACGTGGAACTATGTGGATCCGACGTGGCTAATTTTTTTGTGTTGTGGAGTCCAAGCCGTCTTCCATCCATATAAGGGCAAATTTATCAAGTATCTAGCAAGGAGGCAAATTTGATCTCAAACTTTGAAGGAGAGGGCAAATTTAATTCCAAACTTTGACGGAGGGCAAATTTAAACTATAAACCATACTTGAAGGGTAAATTTGACCCTTTTGCCGAATAGAAACTCTTTTTTCCGTTTTTTCTTTTAGAATTACACATATAGTTAAGGGTGAGCCTCAAAGCAAGGGGTGAGTTGCTCTTTTGATTGCATCTCGGTCACAGATTTGAGGTGTGAACAACCCCGTTCCCATAAATGGTTAGAGTCTATGAATTGGTGTCTAGTTGTATGATTTTGATCAATTTTGACCTAATAAGCTAGCTTTTAAAGTGGAGTAAAACTCATTCTTGATTCTTGATTTATCCAATGTTGACCTCCATATTATGTTTTCTATGCTTCAGATAGCAGTCTTGCCTAATATTAAACCTTCATGTTATATTGACCGCTCTGTATATGAGTCCTGAGCGGGCAGAGGGTGTCAGTCCCATATTGGTGCTCCAGTGTTATATTTAGGCTCCAGATACAAGTCTTCAGCGTGCAGAGGGTGTTGGTCTCATATTGCCGTTGTTTCTTATATGGTCGTCTCACCTCATTAGCTAATTTTTGGAGTTGAATTAGGCTTAAGTCCTTAAATCTTAACACATAAGAATAATGTATGGCATATGCCCATTATCCTTTTACATCTGTACTAGCCAGGATCATTCCGTGGATAAGCCCGTTGAATTTCCGGACATATGATTCTCTTGGAATGTTGGATTCCAATATTCTTTTGCAAGACAATAAAACAGCTTTGTTTGATTTTTGCTTTCGTCTTCTTCTGGTTGCCTTCCTAAGTTGGATGGCTTGCTCTCAGTCTTGAGTCTTGTATTTCCTTCCTTGCTTTTCCATCTGATCAGCTGACCTTCACTTGGGGCTTAAGAATAATAGTGATTGATGAAGACACTTTTTCTTGGATAAAGATCTGAGGAATGAAAAGAAAGTGAAAATAAAAGTAAGGGATGACTCAAGAATCATATCCCTTCTATGTGATGCTTTCCCCAATTTCAATCCGATATCATCTCACTGCTTTCAGCACGCACTTATGGAGTGTCTAATATTTTGAGTACTGACCGGGTGTGCAACCTCGTTATTGTACTATATTGTAGAATCTTTATAATAGCATGCATGGCGGAGCAGTTGGAGCTGTCGCAGAGAAGGTGTCAATTGCCTGTGCCAGAACTGTAGTGGGAAAGGATAAGGAACTCTTTCTTGGAGAATTGGGAATGTCATATATCTCTGCTGCTCCAAGCAATGTGAGTATTGAAGCTTTCATTTAAGCTCCTCTTACCTCATGTCACTAGATTTTATTGTATAACAATTTTGTTCAGAGCAAATGTACATCATAGTGTACCCCTCCTTCCCCCTTCCTTCACCTATATGAAAAATAGAAAGAAATTTCATTCTTCTCTCTTTGCTTAATTATATTTATTTCCTTTTGTATTTGTGTCCTTTCTAGGCAGAGGTGAGAGTAGATGGGTCTGTCATTCGGAGCGGAAGGAACCTAACTGTAGTTGCAGTTGAATTTCGTCTCAAGGACTCAGGGAAATTGGTCTACACCTCTAATGCGACATTCTATCATATGCCCGTCGCAAGTTTATAAACTCAAACTCTTAGCACATTAAGTTGATACATTTGCTAAACGCTTTCAGCAGACCCACCTAATATACAATGGCAAATCATTGATATAGCATCAGTAGATGAATTTGAGACTCAAGACTCTTATCTTTAATCACCAAAGCAATACTTACATCTCGAATACACAATTGAACTACTATGATTTATTGAAAGAGAATGAAGTGAAAAGTCATGTACATCAATCTTGTATTAGCTGTGTCCCAATGAAACTCCATTCACTGGATTGCTGTATTAAGTGCTACCATATACTGCACCAAAAATGACAAGGCGATGACACAGAATTTTTGACTAAAAATAAGCGATGCAACTATGGCATCCATTTTTTACAGGAAAACTTAAATGTCTCTTCTGATGAACACAGCCTCAATGGAATAGGGGAGATCTAGACAAATAAAGGAGCATAAGAAACTCTTTTTGTGAAAGACAAAATTGCTAATGTTCATTACTCATCTCAATCCAAAATGTTCATCCGCGTCTTGTTAATACCAGATAGGAGTTCACCTGAGGAGGGGAAAAAAAAAAAAAAAAAAAAAACTATGCCAAGTTAATGCTTATTGTACAATGAGAAAATGATACCATCTGAACCAAAAATTAGACATCCTTTAGCATCAAGCTAGTGTTAGAATATTAAGTTGCTTTAGTTTGGTAATTTACAGACTTGGTTTTCTGGAATTTTATTCCTAGCCAACTGGAAAGCATTAAGATTTGGATTTGACTTGATACTATACAACAACATCATACCCATTGGAAATCCCAGGTAACTCCACCCACCAAAATTAAGCAAATGAAAAGAAACGACTAATTATTATTTTTTCCTTTTAACTGGATTTGAACCTAAATTCTAATGGTCTTCATTCCACGTTCATCGACCGCTAAGCCACGCTCTGGATCTCTTGATTCTAAAGTATTCACATCGATCTAAACTAAACACGAAGTGAGATTATCTCTAACATAAGTAAATATAAATTCCATATTTACCATACTAGGATTTTAGGCTCTCGTAGTTGAAATACTAATTTGAACTGCACAAATGATAAATGAATGTTTCCAGAATCTTATATTATTATTGGTCACAGTGATACATTTAGAACAGTGAACAGCGTTCCATAAGAAAAGTGTTCTGATTTTCCTTGTAGCCATACTAGTTCCTCACCTAACTATCACTTTGAAATGCCAAGAATATTGATTACTTCTGGGATTGACATTTTCTATCACCAAAGAAACTCAAAGTAAATACAGACTGAAAGACCACAACAGTTTTACCACCATCATATGCCTTTATATATAAAAGAGTTACGTACTAAATAGAATCTGGGAGAAACTGTCTCGGAATCATGCCTCATGGGAAGATAGCATTAACAAATTCCTCAGCATCGAACGGTTGGAGATCATCTACACCTTCCCCAACACCTACAAACTTTACAGGAATGCCAAGCTCATCAACCACACTGACCTGCAACCCCAAAAGTTTGAGTTTAAGTAGTTGCAATTTATCAGATTTTTAGAGAGACAACAACAACAACAACAACAAAATCATAAAAAGAAAAATGAGCTAGGTATGGAGAATTCAAAGCATACCACACAGCCACCTCGAGCAGAACCATCAAGTTTAGTCAATATTAAGCCAGTGACGCCAACAACCTAGACAAGAAGGCAATTTTATAAAGAAACTTGAACTAATTAATGTAAGATATAGAGGTTCAAAATAAAGATCTGACAAACGTCATTACCTCGTTAAACTCTCTCGCTTGAGGAAGCATATTTAAACCAGTAGTTCCATCCAGTACAAGCAAGATTTCCTGCAAAAGTTTGATAAATTGTCTTTATATTCATGAGAAGGGTTTTCCGCTCTGCAATGTATGAAGTTTAGCTTACTCTAGAAAGAATATTAGCAGGGTAAATAAAAAGAGGGGGGAAATAATTTGGGACAAGGCATAATGGATTTTTGACAGTATAATAAAGAAAGAAACTGAAGAGCTCAAGTTTACATACATTAGGTGCACCATTAACAACTTTACTGACAACTTTCTTGCATGCCACCAATTCCTCCATCAAGCTATAGTTGGTATGCAAACCTGGATAAAGATTTAAATTGTGGTTACTCAGAGATACTCTCCAAGTGTGAATAAGAAAGCTGTTTTCATATTCACAAACTTACGGCCAGATGTGTCGCATAAAACAATATCGTAACCCTCTTCCTTTCCCTTTTTAACAGCCTGTAAAAGAACTACTCAGGAAGAAATTCAAGATCATGTGGTTGAAATGTTTTAAAGTTCACATTGTCAGTTTTATTTCGGTTAATATCTAGCACTGCAAACACTTGAGGATTAGACGTTGAAGTTTGGTACCTGACGATGCCTTAGCTTTCTCTTTTTCAGCAACAACAATCTCACAACCAGTTCTTTCAGCCCAAATTTCTAACTGATCTCTAGCAGCTGCTCTAAATGTATCACCAGCTGCTAATAGTATCTGCAAAGTTCACAGAATGGAAGGGTGAGATGCAAGGCTATCCAATCATGAATAGAAGACGAAAGATAATGCGTCTAATTCTAATTGTATAAGTGACAGAGAAGAATGTTTGCGTGAGTTTCCTTCAATGCTTAATAAATGCTTTATCCTGAGAACCAATTTCCATTGTGAATAATATCAAAGGAAGGTAAAAAGAATGAGAGACTTACACAAATAAGAATATGTAAAGATGATTGAACCTTAACTGACGCTTGTCCTCAAGGCAGAGAAGAAGGATCATGAAACGTTTCAAGAGCTAAAAGTTTAATAATGGAAAGTTTATCCCAGAATATATTTACTGTAATGAGTATGAAGGTTTGCACAAGGCTGGAAGGCAGTCATAGGAATGTCTTCCTTCTTTTCGGCTTAACCAAGATATTTCTTGACAGAACTACTCAATCTAACAATAGTGTCAGTTGCTTTCAACAGCATCAATCTCTATAGCATGTTTTCATAATATCAAATGAGGAGTCAGTGCCTAGAGTCCTAGAGTTTAAACTTCAGTGTATATGACAAGTCTAACCTTGCCACAAAGAAATCTTTAAAATGCAATGCAACCTTTGGATCAATAAGAATTTGGTAACTGTTGTTTCAAACCTAACCTAATGCTCTGGAGATATTTAACAGGAGAAAATTGTAAATAAGCAGTATTCATGGATTCTAGTGATATAGAAAAGTGGCTAGCACTAGTAGTTCTGCAGCATAGCATCCAGAAACGAGATAACAGCTTGCCTCACCTTAGCCCCTCTTTTCTTCAATCTATTCGCCAATTTTCCTGCATTATGAGAGAAAAGAGAAAAACTCACAAGTTACTGCCACTTTTTTAATTCGTGACTTGGTGATAGACATCCAAGAAATCTTTGCTCCTTCTACTACTTCTCATCACAAATAAAATGTTTTCAAGAGGATAAATAAAAAATTCATCAAAAAGTACTAATCAAATTTGTAACAAAAATGGATCTTGGAGAAATTACACTGCGCCCACAAACGTATAACAGCTTTTCTTCCTTGCATGTGCACTCTTTTTCTGACCAACGATATGAAGATTTACCATAGACACAAAAACTAATTCCCTTACCAAGAGATGTTGTCTTCCCACCTCCATTGACACCCACAATCATGATCACAGCTGGTTTCCTAGTACATGAAAGCAAGCACCAAATCTAAGTTCAGTCTACCCAAAAACAAGGTTAAAATAAATGTAAAAATTTCAATCAGTGAAGCAGTTGAAACCTGAAGCCCAGACGGAGTTCTGTTTTAAGTGCCTTACTAGTCAATAGATCCAAGATACTCCTCTTTAGAACACTCTTTATATCAATATCAATGCATCCATAGACAAGAAAAAACAGCAAATTAACAAACAAGCAGTAAAATAAATGTGTAAAACTACTACTCTATATATATTGATAACGAAAACTACTACTCATAATTAAATTAAATGGTTCTATTTCTAAAACAGCATATTGCATAGATCGCTGTGTTACTGAAAAAAATGAAATCTCAGCATGATTACTTTTATCTCACTTCCTGATTTGATTTTCCCCGCATATATATCCTCCCGCAAGCTCTCCACAATCTTTATGGTAATCTTTGGCCCAAAATCAGCGACCAACAGAGCCTGAAACCATAGTTGAAAAACGTCTCAAACCTGAACACTTGCATGTGCCAGAATATAATAACTTGGCTAAAATAATTGCACACATTAATACTTGGACATAAATATCCTACGTGATGCAAGACACCAAATAGTGTCACTAATCTCAGCATAAGGATCAGGAGGCTTTATTTGGGACAGTTTCTTTATCGAAGAAGAAAGTTTTCTTTCCCTGGAGATTCATATCTAGAGATGTGAAACTTCCCGTTCGACTCTAATTCATCAAATTAACATATTTTTAGAACGGATTCCACCTCCTATAGCAATTATAGAACACCAAAGAACAGTACTAAGCCAAGCTTAGCGGAAGTCCAAAACATTATCTAATTCCTATTTCAAATAAGTATGTGAATTAACTTCTACAGCAAATAGTGGGCAAAGGTCACGACTATTAGGAATGTACAATGAAAAATCATAAACTATCTAAGGAACCACACGGGTTGAAGAAAAATTTTAACGAAAAAAAAAAAGATTTTTTTCCGCTCAGATATGCAAAAACAACAACAACAGAAACTCAAAAAGACTACTCGTTTCATCCCAATTTATGCAAAATCATTGACATCACTCATATTTATGCAACTTCTATAATTTCCAAGATTTCAATATCATGAAATGGTTCAAATTTTAAATCTTGATAGTCCTACAATGTAACTTTTCAATCATGCTTCAACCATTCTCTTCAGCTATAAGTCACATAATATATAAGTTAAAATAACATCTCAAACATGTCGAGTCAAACACAATCACATAAAATAGGACAGACTGAGTAAGTTCTTATTTATTTCTTAAATGTCGTGATTAGTCAGATAAGGTCATATAAATAGCATAAACCGTGTATATTCCCTTGGAAACTTTAGTCCAATAAAGAAAGTATCTTACAAGATACCCTTTTTTGACAACTTTTCACATGATGTTTAAGATAACAAGATTAAAAATATTTTAATACATTTGACATATCTTAAATATTTAATCTAAGACAATAACATTCAAAAGTCTTTTTTTTTTTTTTTTAACTTTCTCAAATTTCGTGTAAGTCAAAATCCGACAAACAAATAAGTACTCTTATTTTTCAAAAATTCATTTTTAGCAAGAACCGAAAGGGGCGTTTTGGGACAAAACCTCTTCAAGTTCATCAAGAACACGGTCAGTATCAGAAAGATTCCAGTAAAGAAGGAGTTCATCAATCACTGCTAAATTATCTCTTGTTTTTGAGAATCCTGAGAACAGTTTCTCCACATCACTCTTTGCTTTCTCTTTCAGCAAACGACCTAGCTTCGTAAAGAACCCGGTTTGACCAGCTGAGCATTTGAACCGGGACTGGTCGAACCGGGTTTTGGAAGTGAAGTGAAGGAGAGTAGTCGAACCGGAGTTTGAAGGTGGGAAAACCGGTTTGTTAGAGGGAAGATGTGGGAGACGAGAAGATAAAATTGAAGCCATTTTTGTTTAGTTAGCGCAGAAAAACAGCTATGGAGAATCAGAAGATAATGCGGCTTCACACGACGTCGTTTTTGTTGCTGTTCATAATTTCATATCCTTTTTTTTTTCCTCTCTTTTAATTTTCTTGTGGGTTAACTTTTATAAATTGTAAAAAGATTTCTACACCTCAATCACCTAGATATAGGTTAACTTATTTTATTCCAAGGGAAAGTAGCAACTTAAATCCATGACTGAGGGTGTAAAGGATAAAACTTCAAAATAAAATGTGAGATTATTTTATTTTGTGTTCGATTGAAATTTTTTATTTTGAAATTGATTACAATATAATTAGAGTTTTATTTTTATGCTACATTCAATGTGAAATAACAATTCTGAGGTGAAATAATAAAATAACCAAAAATACTCTTCATATTTCTTCTCTCCAAGTTTTTGAAGAAATTCAAGATTAAGATTGGAATAAATGTTTATCCAGGGTAAATCAAAGGAGTATATATTTTATATCAGAGTTAATTCCTTGGATGGTCATTCAAGTTTAGAAAATTTCCTACAAAAATCACTTTTGTTTCATTTAAGACAATAAGGTCACTCAAGTATCACTATTTTCCTCAAAAAAAACCTAAACACCTCAAAAACCTCATTCTCTCCTAGTTGACATGCCACGTCACTAAATACTCATTTTTTAATTTTATAATAGAAATATTTAACTCATCAAACTCATTTAACGAAATTTATATTTTATAACCAATTAAATATGACATGGTTAGCGACAAAAGAATCAAACCATATATTCTATTAAGCCACTTTTTTTAAACCTATTTTTTTAATCTCGATTCAAATATATTATCTTTCAATTTAAATTAAAATTCAAGTGATTTTATCTTTCTATTCAAATAGCATATTTTTTTTCACATTAAACAACATATACAGATAATACAAAGATTACATTCGTATCAGGTTAAATTTTAAAAAAATTGATTAAATCATATATTTTAAAAAAATAAAGCTATTGTAAAATTTTCCTCTTTAATTTTAGTTATTTGTTCTTATATATGTAGTGTGTAATTTTTGGCATATCCATCTCCATACCACTGAGGTCTTTTTATTTCTCATCCAAAAGAAATAGAATTTTCATTACTATAATACTTTATTTTATAAAATTATATTATTACTCATTTTTTTATTTTGAAATATTATACTATTAGTCTTATATGAAATATAATTTATTCTTAATTTATTTCATGTTATGACATCGATATTCCAACTTGTCATGTTAATATCTATCAATATATCAAACTAAAGCTCTAAAGTAACTTAAATTCATTTTTATTTTATTTTTAATTTTTAAAACTTATCTACAGATTTAAAATTTTTATCTTTTAATTCTAATTCATTTAGATTGCATGATAGTTTGTTCCTTTGCCGCTTTTGAATCGGGTCATATTTGATTGGATATAAAATATGAACTTGATTAAATGAGTTTGATGAGTTAACTATGTCTACAAGTAAAAAAAAAAAAAAAAAAAATTTAAAAAGGGGGCTTTAGTGGCATGGCATGCCAACTAAGAGAGAAAGAGGCTTTTGAGGTGTTTAGGTACTTTTTGAGAAAAATAATGATATTTAAATGACTTTATTGTCCTAAATAAAACAAAAGTGACTTTTGTAGGAAATTCCCTAAACTTGAGTGACCATGTGTTTAATTAACTCTGATATATCATGTCCATGTGATGAGCTAAACATATGCGGAAGCGAAAAAAACTAAACATCTACAAATAAAAATATATTGAATAGATAATCTTATATTATTTAATCTCGTATTATAGTTCACGCACTATAATTTTAGCATATTATTGAAAAATGATTATCACGTGTCTTGTGATATTTATGATACAGATAAAAATGAACATTTTTTAGCAAGGAATTTCTAGTTGAATGATTCTCAATCAATAGCATTATCCACCGAAATTTATAAAGTAGTCTTTTTGAAGATTGAATAAATTCTCCGATTTTGTTTTAAAAAAATTATTTACTTTTGTTCTTCAATTGCCACTAATAAAATAAGAATATTATATTGGAAATAGCTTAAATAGCTCAATTGATACACAAAGGACTGAATATCCTCATGTCATCAGTTCAAATCTGATTTGTGGCACAAGATTAATTTGACTCCATAAAGATAAGACAATATCAAGTATCCTGCTATAACAAATTGACATACTAATTAGTAAGAAAAAAAGTTGGCTTCAGATAAATTAAATTTTTTTGTTATGAAGCCCATGTTTTCAAGCAGAGTAGAGCTAGAATAGGAGTTACAAATCTAGCCAAATTCATTAACTTTGATTCAATCCCTGGCCGCGCATCTAGAATTTCGTGTAAGTTTAGATACTGGTTGCGCCTCTATTTCCAATTACTTTTCTTTACAACTATTTGAAGCTGGTAAGTTTTTGGTTCAAAAGTTTGTTCCAAAATCAGTCATATCCTTAAGGATTTTCAGCTTCTTTGGCTGCAAAATGAACGCACAATTTTTGAATCTGCTTTTTGGAAGTAGGAAAAGCCTAAAGGCTGGTTATTCGAAGAATGCATCTTTGTGATGAATCAATTTTCCATGTATAATTTGCAACTCATTGTACTCATTTGCAAGACTTACGGAGTGCATTTCGGAGAAAATTAACGGGAATGACCATTCAAACAAATTTTCCTATAGACCAGAGATTTAACTCCATTTTAACAAAGTCGCATAAAATTAATCGGCTGTAGAACAGAAGGAATTAGGTGGAAATTAATAGAACAAAATGAATAATATGATACATGCATATGCTGACATAAGAATATGATGTACGTATGATTTCGAAAGCATATGACATGATCCAGTTGACTAGTATCATACATTGAAAACAAAAATAGAAACGAGGTTCTAAGCCATGTAGGAGCTAGTTCGTTGAAAAACGTTTTGTTCTTTTTTTAAAAACTTAAACAAAGATAATTCTCAACTCTTAATTTGTTTCCAACGAACCCTGCAGATCTTTTTCTTTGATTTTTGAGTGTCAAGCCTTAAAAAACATTGTTTTGGATGACCGCGGCCTACACGGCAAATTATATAAAGCTTTCCATTGACAACTACATTTATATATATACACAATATACCGCACAAAGAATTTTTATACTATTAGGTCACCTTTATCTGCTTAGTCCGTAATTATCTTATTTTTATAATTACAAATCACACCTTTACCTAAATTCATCCTGATATGATTGTATAAAAAAAGTTATGGTGACAATGATATATTACTTAAACCTTATGTTATATTTAAGTGTCTGATATACTCGCAATCATGACAAATCGGGCTTCCATGGTAACCATGGAGAAAAGGTTAATGTACCTCATGAGGGGGGTTTTCCCCTACTTTACCTAATTATGGTTAAGAAGCATTTTCACAGAAATTTCTCAAGCTTTATTATAAAGGACTTGATGAAATAAATATCATAATCCTAGTGGACTTGAGATTTGTTTCACGTTGCTCTTCCACAAAAAGAAATATAGTAGCAAATAAAAAGAAAGTCTTTTGTGGTTAACATCTATAAAAATATCAGATTATTCGTAGACCGACGGCTGAGAATTATGGGTGTACAAGGACCGGGTTGATTTGAATTTTTCAAATACCAAACCAAATCAAATGCGTTGGGTTTTTAAATTTATAAACCAAATCAAACCAATAAAAATCGGGTTATTCGGTTTTTTTGGGTTTTTTTCCGAAAAAGTCTTCATGCAAAACATATGGCTTTTACTTCAAATATTTCTTTAGTCCTAGTAAGATACAACTATATTACTAAGGTACTTCTTAAGAAAATAACACAAAATGTGAGATGGGTGGTGACATCGTATTAAAATATTCAACAAAAAGATAATAAAATGTTAAAATAAGTATTGCTAATTAATTAGCCGACAAGAAAATAACTTTAATCTAAATACTAAGTTATGCTAAAATACGTACGGCTAATAAGTATTAATTACATGACAAAGAAAAAAATTAAGCTATGTATTTTTACGCTCTAAACCAATTATGCAAAACTAAAAAATAGATATCCAACATTCTCGTCATTCCTAGTGTTAGAATTGAATTTCTTTTGTTAGCATTAGTGTTGAGTTGGTTTTGATTTGGACTTTATTTGAGTTACTAACATCCATGGGATATAAAACTTATTGACATTCAAAATTCTAAGTTTAAGCTTAAAATTATACGATAAAAGACAAAATACTATGAAAAATTTAGGAATATTTATAAATTACATTACAAATAAATATTTTTATGTGTAAAATATTTTAAAAATCAAATAAACGTAATATCGGGTCGGTTTGGTTCGGTTTGACTTTTTTTAGCTAAAACCAAACCAAACCAATTATGGTCGATTTTTTTTTCAACACCAAACCAAGTCAAACCAAACCACTAATCGGGTTTTTTTCTCGGTTTGGTGCGGTTTGTCGGTTTACTTTGTACACCCCTAGCTGAGATATTCTAGTCTTATATTATATTATTATATAGTTTAATTAATAAGACGTGTAAGTTAATTAATATGAAGCTTAAAATATGAGGGAAAATAATATTCTTATTAAAATCTTAAGGTTAATTACTTTGTTAGTAACAAATACTCAGAGTTTACTAACACTGATAAAAGGATCACTTAGATTAGAGAGGAGTTGGAGGCTGTCCAAACATTGTTGTCTGACCCTCAGCATTCTCCCACATTATATGACACTGAAAAGCACCTAAAGCAACAACTTGACAAATGGAGATTGGTGGAGGAAAGCATTCTCAAACAAAAGGCTAGAGTCCATGGCTCAATGTGGGTGATTCGAATGCCAAATATTTCTTGGCATCCATGAGACAAAGTCAGATTCAAAACCAAATCAGAAGACTAATTAATACTAATGGCATTGTCCTTGATATCACTGCTGGAGTAGATGGTGAAATTCTGAACTTGTATCAATCTCTTTTGGGAACTGCTGCTACATACCTACCTGCTATTGACCCTAGGGTGATGAAAGAGGGGCCAATACTAAATAGAAACCAACAACTAAGGCTCATTGCTCCAGTTGGTCCTGAGGAAGTATTATTGGCCTTAAAGGGAATAGATGACTCCAACGCGCCAGGCTGTGATGGCTTCAACTCCTGTTTCTTCAAGCGAGCGTGGCCTATTATTGGAACTCAAGTTACTGCTGCTGTCCTTAAATTCTTTGACACTGGAATTATGTGTAAATCCATCAACTGTGCTACCATTACCCTGGTTCCAAAAGTCAAAAATCTCTCAACCATTAGAGAGTTCAGGCCTATAGCATGCTGCACCACACTTTATAAGCTGATATCCAGAATCATAACCAACAGAATGCAAGGACTGATGGATTCTATTATTGATAGCAATCAGACTGCCTTTGTACCTGGCATAATGATCACTGACAACATCATCCTTAGCCATGAATTGGTGAAGGGATATGGAAGGAAAGGAATTTCTCCTAGATGTATGATGAAAGCAAACATGCAAAAGGCATACGACTCAGTGGAATGGCCTTTCCTGGAACAAATACTACACTCCTTGAATTTTCCTTCTAAATTTGTAACCTGGATCTTGGCTTGTGTCAAAACTGTGACATACTCTATTGTGTTGAATGGAAATCCTTTACCACCCTTTGATGCAAAGAAGGGACTCAGACAAGGGGACCCCCTATCCCCTTATATGTTTGCCATTATTATGGAGTATATAAGTAGACTGCTAAAGTCAGTGGGTCAAGTGAAGCAATTTAAATACCATCCTAAGTGTGCCAGACTGGAAATTGTTCAACTGGGGTTTGCTATTATTCTCAAGAGAGTATTTAACATCCGTAGAGGCAGTGTATAATTATTTCAAGAAATTTTCATATGCTTCAGGACTTAATGCAAACTTGAACAAAAGCTGCTTATACTTTGGAGGGGTAAAGCCGGATGTTCAGGACCAAATACTAAACATACTGGGTTTCACAAAAGGGGAAATGCCTTTCAGGTACTTAGGAGTACCCCTCAGTACCAAGAGAATGTCCATAGCACAGTGCCAACCTCTACTAGATAAGATGCTGAGCAGACTCACCTCCTGGTCTGCTAGATTACTCTCCTATACTGGGAGAGTACAACTGATCAAAAGTGTCCTTACTGCTATACAAACTTTCTGGTCACAGATCTTTATTCTACCAAAAAAAATATTAGAAATGGTCAATTTACTATTAAAGGGGTATCTATGGACTAGAAGCACTGACAAAGCAAAGAAAGCTCTCATATCCTGGGAACAATTATGCAAACCAAAGGCAGCAGGGGGGCTAAACTTTACTGATATTTTGGAGTGGAATAGAGCAGCAATTTCAAAACTTCTATGGAATCTGAGCCATAAAAAGGACAAACTATGGGTTAGATGGGTACATAGTTATTACATCAAAAATCACGTCATCTGGTAAGTGCTACCTAAACAAGCATCGTGGGTGCTTGTCAAGATACTGAAGAGCAAGAAGTACTTTGAAAAGGCAGGGTATACATATGCAGATTACCTTCATATGCCTAAATTCTCAATTCAATGCTTCTACAGAACACTACAACCTATATACCCCAAAGTCCCTTGGAGAAAGATGATTTGCAACAACTATGGTGTGCCCAAATGGATATTCACATTCCGAGTAGCTGCTATGGGAAGATTATATACCAGAGACAGACTTGCCAAATGGGGAATCGCAAATATACTTGACTACCCACTATGCAATAATGCTCATGAGTCAATTAGACATCTATACTTTATGTGTCCCTTCTCTAACTACGTGTGGACTCAACTGTTAGCTTGGCAAGGGATAAACAAAGCACCCCAAGACTGGGAAGTGGAACTGGCATGGATATCAAGAAACACTAGGAAATCAGGGGAGGCTGAAATATTTAGAATGGTTGCTGCAGGTTGCATATATCATATATGGAAAGAAAGGAACTACAGAATTTTTCAAGCCAAAACCAGGACTGCTAAACAAGTGATCAAGACAGTCATTCAGGAGGTCTGTTATAGAGGAAATGTACGAGCTGGGATTGAGCGAAGACTGAGAGCCATGAACTTTTACCCTGTGTAATACTAGTCAAATGTATAGGTGTTTGTTTGGCTGTTTAGAGGTAATGTAGACATATGGACAGAGGCTGGTATGGTTCTATTGTAAATCCAGCTTCTTTTTTGCTTTGTAAGTCTCATATTGGTAACAAAATCCTTTTATTTACCAAAAAAAAAAAATCGTAGTACGTTGGTTAATTTTGTAAGTAATAAACTAGGTGCTTAATTCAGACTTGCAATGTAACGATCAAAATTCAAATTATAGTTTAACTGGCTACAACACGTTTCTTATTTATTTAGATTACCAATCTACATCACGTAATTTTTTTTGTTACGTCTATTCTTTATATTATTGATGTATAAAACCTAAAATTTTAATTCTGATGTGTATTTGCATTTATCACATTAATTCACAATTTCATGCTAGTCCATACTTCGGCATTGTAGTGCGATGTGCAGATAATATTAATCATATCAGTATGATTCGAATTCTATACCCTTTCAACAAATATTTATTACTTCGGTTCCAAACGCCAGTTATTTTAAAAAATTAAATCTATTTTAGAATATTTAATATTTTAGGGGAAAAAATAATCATTTAAATATTACTTTTTTCTAGATCTACCTTCACTATTTCCCATCAGTGGAATACTAATTAGGGCAAAGGTGCAAATATAGCCCTTAACTTTGCGATTTAGAGCAAATATACCCCCGTTAAAAAAGTAGTGTATATATACCCTTGCCGTTACAAAATGATGCAAATATGTCTCTGCCCTTACACAAATAGTGCAAATATACTCCTTTCACTAACAGAATTTTTAAAAAGCATTTAGCTTATGTTTACAACCAAAAAAAAATGTCTAACATATTTTAGACCATAAATTTTAAAAGACAATCAAAATCTCAAGATTCCTTATTATTCTTGATAATCATAAATGACCAAATGCAATTTATTTTTTGCATCTGCATAAAAATAGTTTTGGGCATCTATGTTTGATTTAATAAGAAGATGAGCGTAAAAAGAAATTTGATCATAAAAGCAATAAATCCAAATTAATCGTTAAAAGGCAGAAAATATTCTTGTGTGAGAAGGTCCAAATATACCCTACAGTGGCTTTAATTTAAACAAAAAACAATTCGGTCAATAAAAAGGTATATTTATACCGTTTGTGTGACAACATGTTTCATAACGTAGCCAGACCCATTTTCTTACTATGGCTTTAGGTCCAAGATAGACTATCCACAAGTGACAGGCTCATTAAGTGAGATATTCAGGTTGATCCAAAGTTGTTAACTGCCTACTAAAGAATGAAACAAGGGATCATTTTTTTTTTTTTTTTTACTGCAACTTTGAGAAGGAATCGTAGCCTCGTTTACTCCTGTGGTTACAGCTCCAATGGCCTGCAACTTTCAACTAGTTGCAGCAATATCAGAATGTACTTCAGTTCTGCAGAGGGAAAACTAAACAGGCCCTCATCATTAAGATGGTGTATGCTAAGTTCATTTGGGAAATATGGAGGGAAAGAAACACTCGAATTTTTGAGAAGAAGGTCACTCATTGGGATCCTATAGCCAAGGAGATAGCATGTATGTGCAATGTTCAAGCTTTGATTCCTATAAAGACTAGACTACTTAGTTGTTAATTTTGAGACTAGTCCATTCTCTTGAAGTTTATGTAGTACTCCCTCCGGATAAAAAAAAGAGTTCACTTAGCCATTTGAACACCCCTTAAGAAAATACTAACTTCTAGACAAAAATAAATAATTTGACTAAATTACCCCTAATTAAATAGGCATTGAATTTGATCATATAACACTTAATAAGGGCAAATATGGAAAAGCAAGATTAATTCTTTCTTGATTTGCTAAGTAGACTCTTTTTTTTATTCAAGAAAAAAAGGCTAAGTGGACTCTTTTTTTGATCCGGAGGGAGTATTAGATTAGAATTATTTCTTATTGTTTTCAGCAGTAGCAGTTGTAGTTTTGCGTTAGAGTACTCAATTGGGAGTTCCTCATTAGTTTAACAAATTGAGTTGATAAGTTGTTTTGTAAATATTGGATTACCTTGGTAATTAATGAAAAGTTGACACTTAAAAAAAAAAAAAAAAAAAGAGAAGATATATCTACTCTAAATCAGAAAATTAAGGGGTATATTTGTACCTTTTCCCATAGATAAATATCACAAGTCTTGTGATATATACAATACACATAAAAATCAACATTTTTTAACAATGAATCCCTGGTTAAGTGGTTCTCAATCAATATCGTTTCATACTGAAATTTATAAAGTTATCTTTTTAAAGATCGAATAAATTCTCCGATTTTGAAAAAAAATAAAAAATTCTATGTTTGTTCTTTTAATTATTGTAGACCTCAGTTTTGTAATAAAATAAGAATACTAATTGAGCTACTTTGGCTAATCCAATATAGTAGGACAGCCCAATGCATTAAGCTCCCCTTTCTCGAACCCCGCGCATAATGGGAGCTTAGTGCACCGGGCTGCCCTATCATATTGGATTAGCTGAAGTAGCTCAATTAGTAACGCAAAGGACTGTGCCATCAGTTCAAATCTGATTTCTGATAACGATTAATTTGACGCCTTAAAGATAACCTGCCGCAACAAATTAGAATACTAATAAGTTTTTTTTTTTTTTTAAAAAAAACAATGGCGTCAATGCAAATAAATTAAAGGTTGTATTGTTATGAAGCTCATGTTTTCAAGCAGGGCCAAGTTAGAATACGCGTAAAAAATTGGGCCGAATTTAGTAATTTTGGTTCAACTTCTGTATTTTTGTAAGAAATTCATTAAATATGTTAAAATATTAATTTAAACCATTAACTTAAAATAAGTAAGATTCCGAACGCATAAATTTCAAATCCTGGCTCCACATCTATCTCTAATTACTTTTCTTTACAACTATTTGGAGTTGGCAAGTATTTGGTTCGAAAGTTTGTTCCAAAATCAGTCATATCAATTTTCAGCTTCCTTGGCTGCAAAAGCAACGCACAAGTTTTGGATCTGTTTTTTGGAAGTTGAAAAGGCCTAAAGGCTGGTTATTCGAAGAATGCATCTTTGTGATGAATCAACTTTTCAATGTATAATTTGTGATTCGATATAATCATATACCTAAACAATAAGGTATTTCTGCCGCACTAAGTTTGGCCATAATGACCCAAACTGTGTTAGCACGGTCATTTATGCTATGTTAATGACATTGCTACCCTTCCCTCCAAATTTCATTTTAGTACAAAATGTCTCTCTCATCAATTCAATTTTACTTTTTTCCAGTACATGGAGGTTCTCAATCCAAAAGATGCACACATACATCTTTTCCCGTAAAATAATTAATGTTGATATTTTCCCTCCTTTTTGTTGTATACAATCCATTTTTGTTTTCTTAATTATTAGCAGCGTTCATATCTAAAATACATCATTATATTCTCTTCTTGTTCCGCGATTTCGAGGATACGTGAGTTACTAGGAGTATATTACTTTAAGTTTCCTGTTCTAAAATTTTCATAGAACTAAGCAGTACGTTTTAAACCTTGACTCTAGCTCGTTGCACTCATTTACAAGACTTACAGAGTGCATTTCTGTGAAAATTAAAGGAAATGACCATTCAAAAAAATTGTCTCAGACTCTCAGCTTCTTGACCAGAGATTTAATTCCATTTTTAACTAAGTCGCATAAAATTAATAGAGACTATCGAACAGAAGATTAGGTGGAAAAAAATAGAACAAAATAAATACTCCTATGATACATGCGTTCGGTTGGACACGCATATGCTATCATAAGAATATGACGTACCCATGATTTCGAAAGCAATATGACATGATCCAATTAGACTATTATCATATATTAAAAAAGATTAACCAAAGATAATTCTCAACTCTGAATGTGTTTCCAACAAACCCTGCAAATCTTTTTCTTTGATTTTTGAGTGTCAAGCCTTAAAAAACATTGTTTTTTATGACCACGGAATACGCATAGAACTCTCCATTGGCAGTACAACATTTATATGTACACGATCCACCGCATAAGAAATTTTCTTGGCCCATTATTATCTTATTCTCACAATTACAAATCACACATTTAAAGAGACTTACCTAAATATATCCATATAAAAAATTATGCTAACAGTGATATATTACTTAAAACCCCTTATATTATATTTAAGTTACCGATATACTCGTAAGTCGTAATCATGACAAATCGTGCTTCTATGGTAACCATGGAGAACAGGTTAATGTACCTAATTCTGATTTTTCCCCCTACTTTACCTAATTATGGATAGGAAGCATTTTCACAGAAATTTCTCAAGCTTTATTATAAAGGACTTGATGAAATAAATATCATAATCCGAGTGGACTTCAGATTTGTATCACGTTGCTCTGCCATAAAAGAAATATAGCAGCAAATAAAAAGAAACTCTTTTGTGGTTAACATCTATAATAATATTAGATTATCAGTAGACTGACAGTTGAGATATTCTAGTCTTATATTATATTATTATATAGTTTAATTAATAAGACGTGTAAGTTAATTAATATGAAGATTAAAATATGAGGGAAAGTAATATTCTTATTAACACCTTAAGGTTAATTACTTTGTTAGTAACAAATACTCGTAGTACGTTGGTTAAATTCGTAAGTAATAAACTAGGTGCTTAATTCAGATTTGCAAAGTAACGATCAAAATTCAAATTATAGTTTAACTGGCTACAATACATTTCTTATTTATTTAGGTTACCAATCTACATTACGTAACTTTTTTGTTAAGTATATTCTTTATATTATTGATGTATAGAACCTAAATTTTTAATTCTGATGTGTATTTGTGTAATATGGCCTTATTTTAAATATTATGTTTGGGGCCAAAGTTTGCTTTATGTGGATGATGAATTTTTGATCATTTCTCATTTTCTTTTTCCACAGCTTTCATCCAAGTTTGGCCCCTATAAAAGGAGGGCATTTCTCTCCATTTGAAAACACACCAATTTGAGAAGAACTTAGTTGAGTTTGTGTTCTTCTGTAGAGAATATTTGTAAGGGAGTTGTGTTGGGAAACACTTGTGTGAACCCTTTATTGGAGTGATCTTGTGAGGTTATTCTCTTGGGGGTTTTGGGATATTAGAGTATTTAATTACTTTAATTTTGTACTCTCTTTTGTTGTTTAGTACTCTATTTTATATTTGTTGGTGTTAGTAAATTTGCTCCTCTTTTGATTGTGGATGTAGGTCAAGTTGACCGAACCACGTTAAATCTTTGTCTCCTATTATCTTTGTTATTGTCTTTAATTGGCTGCTTTGTCTAATTCTGCATTATCTCAGACTCCTGATCCTAACAATTTGCATTTATCACATTTATTCACAATTTCTTGCTAGTCCACACTTCGGCATTGTAGTGCGATGTGCAAATAATATTAAGGGCAAAGATGCAAATATACCCCTCAACTTTGTCATTTAGAGCAGATATATCCCTCGTTACAAAAGTGGTGTATATATACCCTTACCGTTACAAAATGGTGCAAATATACCCCTGCCGTTACAAAATGGTGCAAATATAACCCTGCCGTTACAAAATGGTGCAAATATACCCTTTCGCTGACGAGATTTAAAAAAAAAAAATCATTTAGGTTATTTTTTTAATGAAAAAAATATGACGTGACTTTAAAAAAAGTCTACCTATATTTTTTTTTTTTGAGCAGAAATGTTTTTCTAAAGCCACATGGTAATTTTTTTTCTCGTGTGTTGGGTCTAGTTCGTTTAAAGAAATATCTCCGTGACTTTAAAAAAATCGATCGCCCATTTTTTTAAGCGACCGGATCCGACCCAGAAAAAAATTCTATGTGGCTTTAGAAAAGTATGTCTACTCAAAAAAAAAAAAATGGGTAGACCTTTTTTTTTTTTTTTAAAGTCATGTGACATTTTTTTAAATTAAAAAATAACCTAAATGATTTTTTTTAAATATCCCGCCAGCGAAAAGGGTATATTTGCATCATTTTGTAACGGCAGAGGTGTATTTGCATCATTTTGTAATGGCAGGGGTATATGTACACCACTTTTGTAACGAGGGATATATCTTCTCTAAATCACAAAGTTGAGGGTATATTTGCACCTTTGCCCTAATATTAATCATATCAGTATGATTCGAATTCTATACCCTTTCAAAAAATATTTATTACTTCGGTTCCAAATGCCAGTTATTTTAAAAAATGAAATCTATTTTAGAATATTTAATATTTTAGGGAAAAATAATCATTTATATATTACTTTTTTCTAGATCTACCTTAACTATTTCCCATCAGGGGAATACTAATAAGGGCAAAGGTGCAAATATACCCTTCAACTTTGCGATTTAGAGCAGATATACCTCCGTTAAAAAAGTGGTTTATATATACCCTTACCGTTACAAAATGGTACAAATATATCCCTGCCCTTACACAAATAGTGCAAATATATTCTTTTCGCTAACGGGATTTTTTTTTTAATTATTTAGCTTATTTTTTAATTAAAAACAATGTCATGTGGCTTTAAAAATAAAAAAATACTACCCATTTTTTTAATAGACATATTTTTCTAACGCCACATGATAAATATTTTTCTGGTTGGTAGAGTCTAGTTCGTTTAAAAAAAATATCCCCCTAGCATTAAAAAAAAAAATTAGTCTACCCATTTTTTTAAACAAACCAGACCCGACCCACTAGAAAAAAAAAATATCATGTGTCTTTAGAAAAATATGTCTACTCAAAAAAATGGGTAGACTTTTTTTTAAAGCGACGTGGTATTTTTTTAATTAAAAAATAAACTAAATAATTTAAAAAAAATTATGTCAACAAAAAGAGTATATTTGCACCATTTTGTAACTGCAGGGGTATATTTACACCACTTTTATAACGGGAGTATATATGCTCTAAATCGCAAAGTTAAGAGGTATATTTGCACCTTTTCCCTACTAATTAAGTGAAGCATTTATTTTTATTTTTAAAAAAAAAAAGAGTGAAGCATTTAAGGAAAGATAATTGATAAATTGGACCAATATTTATGGGTTAGATTATCAAATCTTAAGAAATATGCAAGAAATGAAGTAGGGACAATATATAGCACGCTTGATGTATTTAATTTTGATCTTGATATCTGACTAAGCACATTTAACCTTCAACGAGTAACAATGTATGTATTATCCCTTTATGTACGAAATACCTTATAGTTAGACTATTTATTACCTTCAAATATATATTAACAGTATAAATTTAACATTACTCATGTGAAATTAAATAATGTACTAACAACAGATAATTTAGTAAATTAATTTGTGAAAAGTCACATATAGAAGGATTAAAACTTTAAAAGTACACCACTTTATTGATTGAAGATTCAATAATTATATTTAGTCAAATAATAAAAACCGACATCAAACTTTATGCATGTCGATTATCCCAATGAGGTACTCCATTATTTTCCCGTCGAAATCTGTGAACAGTTATTGTTGACCTAAATTAGTGGGAAATGGTCAGTTTTACCACGTCAAACGCGTACGTCAAAGATTGAACCGTATTAGACTAGACAAGCATTACAGAAGCAACATCTTTCGTTCTCTCTTCCTTCTATCCTCCTTCCTTAACTTCTCTATATATGCGCACACAACCTCTATCATTCTTTCCTCCAAATTTTTACATAACTTCATATCCATAATTTGATTTTCTTGACTAAATACAATGAAGCCATCATCATCATCATCGTTCTCTCGGGTTTTAGAAATCACAGTGATATCCGGTGAGAATCTTCACGAGAATCGGAAGCAACCAGTAAAGAAGAACGCTTTCGTAAATATCAAAACAGATAATTCATCATGCAACGTCCAAACAACTAGAATGGATAAAGAAGGCGGAAGTTTTCCTGCATGGAATGAAAAATTGATCGTTGATTTGCCCATGCATGCACGTCATCTAACGGTGGAAGTTCAATGCAAGAATTCTTCGGGGATCAAAACCGTTGGTATTGCTAGGGTTCCAACGTCGGATTTTATTGGTGGATTTTTACCTGAAGATTATTTGCACTTTTTGAGTTATAGGCTTAGGGATGTAAAGGGTGAGAAAAACGGGATAATTAATTTCTCCGTTAGGGTTAAGAATGCGCCGCCTCGAACAACCAGTTGTGCCGCTGCTTATTCGCGGCAGTGGACGGTGGAACCGGTGGCTATGGGAAGCAAGAACGGTTCTTGTGGGGTTGTGACTGGTATTCCTATGTATCCTGGGAGTTCGTTAATAGGTTTATCAATGACGAGAAAACTTTAATTCTTTTTTTAGTTTAATTTGCTTTAGTTGATCGAAATTCAATTGAATTTGTACAGACAGAATTTCAATGGTGTGTTTGGTATGGAGGAACAATATTTCATGTCCTGGTTGACCAAAATGTTTTTAAAAAAAATATTTTTTTAGAAAAATAAGTTTCACTCTATTAAGTAGGAAAAACAAGTTTTATAAGTGACATTTCAAGTTTATTGTCTCCTTGATCATTCCACTCCTTGCTACTTTGAAACCCCCCTTCTGACCCCATCCCACCACATAGTGTGTTTCTAGATTATATATAAACTAGTGAACTCATTCGTGTGAAATTAATGAGTTTAAAGAAGACTAGTCTTTTAAATTTAGTTGAGGAAGAAATATTAAATTTTCATTATGCATATAAAAGTTACTTAAATTAGTGGAATTGAAAATATAAATACTTGCACTTGGAAAAAGTCAAATCTTCAATCATACACTAACAAGAAGATTATACTAACATAAATATTGGACATAACCACGGCATCAAGGTTTTTTGGTTAGTTAATTATCTTTTTTTCTTTAAAAAAACAAAAAAATCAATAGTACCTCTGAAAAATAAAATCAGAAAGGGTTAAGAATGGGATAATTAATTTCTCCGTTAGGGTTAAGAATGCTCCGCCTCAAACCGCCGGTTGGGCTGCTGGTTATTTGACGGCGACGATGGCTATGGGAATGATGCACAATTGCAAGATCAATCGAAAAGAAACAGATTCTAGGAGGTAAAAGAATTGTAATGCAATCAGGGAATTTAATCCGAGAAAAGAGATGATTGAAGAGATAATTGAGATAGAGAAGAGTAACTATATCTCTTAACATGAGTAGGAATCCATATTACAACTTGTACTTATATCTAATTGACAACAATGAAGCCAATTCAATCCACTAACTACATCAACTAACTGTCAGCTCATAACTAACTTCTGGAAGGCTAACTAACTTCTGTAACTAACTACAATACAGCTAACATACAGTTGGAATTCTTCCTTCTTGTAACTTGCATCAATACCCCCTGGTTGAAAAACATCCTTGTCCTCAAGGATGGAAATCTGAAGAAAGTTGTGTCGAAAATGCGGAAATTTGTCTTTGCATCTCGGTGAGGAATTCCCAAGTGGATTGGCCAAAGATCAATGCCCAACCACTTGACTAGAATGCGGCAAACAACTCTATTACCCCTTTTAACCATTCTTCTCTCCAAACGACCTCCGCAATGGACAATAGGGACTAGATAAGTGCGGACCTTTGGAGGATGAGAAATAACGGATGGAACCTTAGGCACTCTTCAATTGAGAAACATGAAAGGTGGGGTGGATGAGCACATCAGCAGGTAGGAGAGCTTGTAAGCAACTGCACCAACCTTAGCAAGAACCATATAGGGCCTAAAATACTTAGCTGCTAGCTTATTGAATGGTCTTGTCGCCACAGATACCTGTTTGTAGGGTTGCAACTTGAGATAGACCCAATCCCCTTCAGTAAAACTTCTATCAGATCTGTGTTTGTTGGCCATATCTCTCATTCTTTGTTGAGCTATGGAGAGGTGAAATTTGAGCAACTCAATGATTGCTTCTCTAGCCTCCAAGGATCTATCAACCATTTCATTCTGAGACTCTCCAGCCAAATAAGGAAGATGGATAGGAGGCTTTTGACCATAGAGCACCTCATAAGGAGTGCACTTAATGGCAGAGTGATAGGTGGTATTGTACCACCATTCGGCCATTGGTAAGTAAGTAGCCCAAATTGGGGATTATCTACGTGCGAGAAACACACGAGACATGTCTCTAAAGTTACGTTCAAAATTTCTGTTTGACCATCTGTTTGAGGATGGTAAGCATTAGACTTGTGAAGTTGCACCCCTTGAACAGTAAATAATGCTTACCAAAAGGAACTCAAGAAAACAGGATCTCTCTCACTAATTATGGTAGATGGCATGCCATGCAACTTAAAGATATTGTCCATGAAGGACTGAGCTACAGTCTGAGCTGTATAAGGATGCTGGAGGCTAATAAAGTGCCCATAGTTGCTCAATCTATACACTACAACCAGAACAACGTCCTTGTTCTTAGATTTGGGAAGTCCTTCTATGAAATCAAGACTAATGACTGTCCATACTCCATTAGGAATAGGGAGGGGTTGGATGAGACCAGGATAGGCAGAGGCATCATATTTATGCCTTCGACACATATCACACTTGCTAATAAAATCTCTGATATACTGCGCCATAAATTTCCAATGGAAAAGAGACTGTAATATCTTAATGGTAGAAGCCATACCTGAGTGACCACCTTGAGGTGTTGAGTGCCACAACTGAATAAGAGAATGTCTCAATTGCACATCTGCTTCAACAACTAATCTGCCCTTCCACCTCAATTGTGAATTAATCCATGTGTAAAACTTGTATGGTTGTACTTGCAATCTGGTGATCAAGGTCTGAAGTACGGGATCAGTATTCCAAGATTGCTTGATCTGCTCCAATAAGGCATCATGAGGTTGTAAAGAGAAAGTGCTAATAGTTCAGCACCATGGTTCCTAGACAAAGCATCTGCAGCTTTATTATCATTACCCTTCTTGTATTCAATGGAGAAGTCAAAGGCCATGAGTTTAGAGATACCCACTTGAAATTCTTTATGAATGTTTTGCTCAAGTAGATGCTTCAAGGCATACAGTGGTTCTCAACAAAGTGCCTTCCCAACAAATAATGTGACCATTTAGTGACAGCAAAAATGAGTGCCAATAATTCTCTATCATAAACACACATTGCCTGGTGTTTGGGAGCTAAGGACTTGCTGATATAGGCAAGTGGATGCCCTTGCTGCATCAAGACAGCACCAATACCCAACCCACTAGCATCAGTTTCAATGATGAATAATTTATCATAATATGGCATTGCCAGAACTGGAGCAGTAACTAGTGCCTCCTTAAGTTTGTTAAATGCTATTGTAGCTTCCTCAGTCCGTTTAAACTTCTCTTTCTTCAGCAGTTCATTCAGGGGTTTAGCAATAGAACCAAACCCTTTAATGAACCTTCTATAATACCTCGCTAAGCCGTAAATCCTCTTAGTTGTTTTGATTTGTAGGCATCAACCAAGCTTGTACAGTAGATATTTTCTTTGGGTCAGTAGCCACACCTTTAGCATTTATGAAATGACCCAAATATTCCGGCCTACACGGCAAATTATATAAAGCTTTCCATTGGCAGCTAAATTTATATATACACAATATACCGCATAAAGAATTTTTATACCATTAGATCACCTTTATCTTCTTAGTCCGTAATTATCTTATTTTTATAATTACAAATCACGCCTTTATCTAAATTCATCCTGATATGATTGTATTAAAAAAGTTATGGTGACAATGATATATTACTTAAACCTTATATTATCTTTAAGTGTCTGATACACTTGCAATCATGACAAATCGTGCTTCTATGGTAACCATGGAGAAAAGGTTAATGTAGCTGATTATGGGGTTTTTCCCCTACTTTACCTAATTATGGTTAAGAAGCATTTTCACAGAAATTTCTCAAGCTTTATTATAAAGGACTCAATGAAATAAATACCATAATCCGACTGGACTTGAGATTTGTTTCACGTTGCTCTTCCGCAAAAAGAAATAGTAGCAAATAAAAAGAAAGTCTTTTGTGGTTAACATCTATAAAAATATCAGATTATCCGTAGACTGACAGCTGAGATATTCTGGTCTTATATTATATTATTATATAGTTTAATTAATAAGACGTGCAAGTTAATTAATATGAAGCTTAAAATATGAGGGAAAGTCATATTCTTATTAACATCTTAAGGTTAATTACTTTGTTAGTAACAAATACTCGTGGTACGTTGATAAACTTTGTAAGTAATAAACTAGGTGCTTAATTCAGACTTGCAATGTAACGATCAAAATTCAAATTATAGTTTAACTGGCTACAACACATTTCTTATTTACTTAGGTTACCAATCTACATCACTTAACTTTTTTGTTAAGTATATTCTTCATATTATTGATGTATAAAACCTAAATTTTTAATTCTGATGTGTATTTGCATTTATCACATTTATTCAAAATTTCTTGCTAGTCCATACTTCGGCATTGTTGTGCGATGTGCATTGAGTATTAATCATATCAGTATGATTGGAATTATATACCCTTTCAACAAATATTTATTACTTCGGTTCCAAATGCCAGTTATTTTAAAAAATTAAATCTATTTTAGAATATTTAATATTTTAGGGAAAAAATAATCATTTATATATTACTTTTTTCTAGATCTACCTTCACTATTTCGCATCAGTGGAATACTAATTAGGGCAAAGGTGCAAACATACTCATCAACTTTGCGATTTAGACATAGATATATCCCGTTAAAAAAGTGGTGTATATATACCTTGCCGTTACAAAATGGTGCAAATATACTCCCGCCCTTACACAAATAGTGCAAATATACCCTTTTCGCTAACGGGTTTTTTAAAAAGCATTTAGCTTATGTTTACAACCAAAAAAATGTCTAACATATTTCAGACCATAAATTTTAAAAGACAATCAAAATCTCAAGATTCTTTATTATTCTCAATAATCATAAACGACCAAATGCAATTAATTTTTTGCATCTGCATAAAAATAGTTTGGGTCATCTATGATTGATTTAATAAGAAGATGAGCGTAAAAAAAAATTTGATCATCAAAGCAATAAATCCAAATTAATTGTTACACGAAAATATTCATGTGTGAGAAGGTGCAAATATACCCTACAATGGCTTTAATTTTAAAAAAAATACAATTCCGTCAATAAAAAAGGTATATTTAGACAGTTTGTGTGACAACATGTTTCATAATGTAGCCAGACCCATTTTCTTACTGTGGCTTCAGGTCCAATATAGACCATCCACAAGTGACAGGCTCATTAAGTGAGGTATTCAGGTTGATCCAAAGTTGTTAATTGCCTACTAAAGAATGAAACAAGGGATCATTTGTTTTTTTACTGCAACATTGAGAAGGAATCGTAGGCTCGTTTACTTCTGTGGTTACAGCTCCAATGGCCTGCAACTTTCAACTGGTTGCAGCAATATCAGAATGTACTTCAGTTCCACAGAGGAAAAACTAAACAGGCCCTCATCATTAAGAATTTAAGATGGTGTATGCTAAGTTCATTTGGGCAATATGGAGGGAAAGAAACACTCGAATTTTTTAGAAGAAGGTCACTCATCGGGAGCCTATAGCCAAGGAGATAGCATGTATTTGCAATTTTCGAGCTTTGATTCCTATAAAGACTAGACTACTCAGTTTTTAATTTTGAGGAGACTAGTCCATTCTCCTGAAGTTTATGTAGTATTAGACTAGAATTATTTCTTATTGTTTTCTGTAGTAGCAGTTGTAGTTTAGCCTTGTCAATTGGGAGTTCCCCATTAGTTTAACCGATTGAGTTGATAAGTTGTTCTGTAAATATTAACTTGGTAATTAATGAAAAGTTGATACTTAATAATAAAAATAAAAAAATCTGCTCTAAATCAGAAAATTAAGGGGTATATTTGTACCTTTTCACATAAATAAATATCACAAGCCTTGTGATATATATAATACACATAAAAATGAACATTTTTTTAACAATGAATTCCTAGTTAAATGGTTCTCAATCAATATCGTAATTCATACTGAAATTTATAAAGTTATCTTTTAGAAGATCGAAAATAAATTCTCCGATTTTGAAAGAGAAAAAAAAAATCTACGTGCGTTCTTTTAATTGTTGTAGACCTCAGTTCTTTAATAAAATAAGAATACTAATTGAGCAACTTTGGCTAATCCAATATAGTAGGGCAGCCTGGTGCATTAAGCTCCCCTTTCCCGGACCCCGCGCATAGCGGGAGCTTAGTGCACGGGGCTGCCCTACCATATTGAATTAGCCGAAGTAGCTCAATTAGTACAGCAAAGGGTTGTGTCATCAATTCAAATCTGATTTCTGATACACGATTAATTTGACACCTTAAAGATAACCTGCCGCAACAAATTAGAATACTAATAAGTTTTTTTAAAAAAAACATTGGCGTCAATGCAAATAAATTAAAGGTTTTATTGTTATGAAGCTCATGTTTTCAAGCAGGGTCCAAGTTAGAATGCGCGTAAAGAATTCGGCAGAACTTAGTAATTTTGGTTCAACTTCCGTATTTTTGAAAGAAATTCATTAGATATGTAAAAATATTAATTTAAACCATTAACTTAAAATAAGTAAGATTTCAGACACATAAGCTTCAAACTCTGGCTCCGCATGTGTCTCTAATTACTTTTCTCTACAACTATATGGAGTTAGCAAGTGTTTGGTTCGAAAGTGTGTTCCAAAATCAGTCATATCAATTTTCAGCTTCCTTGCCTGCAAAACCAATGGACAAGTTTTGGATCTGTTTCTTGGAAGTTGGAAAAGCAGGGCTGATTATTCGAGGAATGCATCTTTGTGATGAATCAATATTCCATGTATAATTTGTGATTATATATATATAAAATACACCATTATATTCTCTTCTTGATCCGCGATTTCGAGGATACGTGAGTTACTATATGGAGTATTATTTTAAGTTTTCTGTTCTAAAATTTTCATAGAACTAAACGGTACGTTTTAAATCTTGACTATAGCTCGTTGTACTCATGATTTGCAAGACTTACAGAGTGCATTTCTGAGAAAATTAAAGGAAATGACCATTCAAAAAAATTGTCTCAGACTTTCAGCTTCTTGACCAGAGATTTAACTCCATTTTTAACAAATTCGCATAAAATTAATATAGACTATAGAACAGAAGATTAGGTGGAAAAAAATAGAACAAAATAAATACTCCTATGATACATGCGTTCACTTGGACACGCATATGCTAACATAAGAATATGACGTACCCATGAGCCATGATTTCGAAAGCAATATGACATCATCCAATTGACTATTATCATACATTAAAAATGATTAAGCAAAGATAATTCTCAACTCTGAATTTGCTTCCAACAAACCCTGCAAATCTTTTTCTTTGTTTTTTGAGTGTCAAGCCTTAAAAACATTGTTTTTTATGACCACGGAATACGCATAGAACTCTCCATTGGCAGTACAACATTTATATGTACACGATCCACCGCATAAGAAATTTTCTTGGCCCATTATTATCTTATTCTCACAATTACAAATCACACATTTAAAGAGATTACCTAAATACATCCATATAATGATATTTAAAAATTATGCTAACAGTGATATATTACTTAAAACCCCTTGTATTATATATTTAAGTTACCGATAGATTCGTATGTCCTAATCATGACAAATCGTGCTTCTATGGTAACCATGGAGAACAGGTTAATGTACCTAATTCTGATTTTCCCCCCTACTTTACCTAATTATGGTTAGGAAGCATTTTCACAGAAATTTCTCAAGCTTTATTATAAAGGACTCGATGAAATAGAAAAAACATAATCCGAGTGGACTTCAGATTTGTATCACGTTGCTCTGCCATAAAAGAAATATATAGCAGCAAATAAAAAGAAAATCTTCTGTGGCTGACATCTATAATAATATTAGATTATCAGTAGACTGACAGTTGACATATTCTAGTCTTATTTTATATAGTATTAATTAATAAGACGTGTAAGTTAATTGAAATATAAAGCTTAAAATATGAGGGCAAGAAAAAAAAATATACTTATATGAGGGAAAGAAAAACAGTATGACTAATCCTTCTTCTCCGGCAGAGATGTTGGTCATTCTCCTATTCACATAGTAAGGTTAAAGGTTAATTACTTTGTTACTAATCATTACTCGTATGTTAGTTAACTTTTGTAAGTAATAGACTAGGTGCTTAATTCACACTTGCTATGTAACGATAAAATTCAAAATATAGTTTAACTGGCTACAACACATTATATTTCTAATTTATTTAGGTTACCAATCTACATCACATTATAAATTTTATATTTTGTTAAATATATTCTTTATATTATTGATGTATAAAACTTAAATTTTTCATTCTGATGTGATAATATTTGCATTTATCACATGTATTCGCAATTTCTTGTTAGTCCATACTATGGCATTGTAGCGCGATGTGCGCATAATATTAAAAATATTAATCATATCAATATGACTCGAAGTCTATACCCTTTCAACAAATATTTACTACTTCGGTTCCAAATGTTAGTCATTTTGAGAAATTAAATCTATTATTAAATATTTAACATTCTACGAAAACAAAAAATCGTTTATTGCTTTTTTCTAGATCTACCTTTACTATTCTCATTGGTGGAGTACTAATTAAGTGAAGCAGTTAAGAAAAGATTATTGATAAATTGGACCAACATTTATATGGTTAGATTATCAAATATCTTAAGAAATATATGCAAAGAGTTAAGTAGGGATAATAACACTTTTGATCCCTCAATTAATAGTAAATTTTGGTTTTAATCCTTGTGATATCTGACTAAGCATATTTAACATTCAATTAATAACAATGAATGCATTTTAGAGAAAAGGACCAAAATAGTACATTATCTTTGGGTTTGGACCTAAAACCATACATGTTCTTTACATGGAGCATTAATAATCCATTATGTTTGCATAAGTGGTGCACTTTTAGTCAACTCCCAAATATTTTGCTAAAAGTTTAACAGAAAAGGGCAAAAATGCCCTGAACTATTAGAAAAGGTCTAAAAATATTCTTCATTCATCTATTTTGCTAAAAATACCTCTCAGTTCAACTTTTTGGCTCATTTATGCTTTTTGACTAACGGTCAACACTAAATTTTTTTTTTAAAATTATTTAAATTACACAGGGCATTTTATTACTAAAAATTTGATTATTTTTTTTTTTGTAAATCTGGAAAATGGTTTTTTTTTTGGAATCAGGAAAACTGATTTTTTAGAAAAGAAAAAAAAAACTAGAAAACTAGATTTTCTTAATTAAAATATCTGGAAAAATGGTTTTTCTTTTTAAATCAGGACAATTGATTTTTTCTATCCTAAAATTTTTAGATTTTTGTGATTTTTTTTAGGACACTTTAAAAAAAAATATGAAAAAGTGGATTTTTTTTTTCAAAATCTGAAAAACTGGATTTTTATAAAAATCTAAAAAAAATGATTTTACAAAAAGTGTGGAAAAACCGTGTTTAAAAAAAAAATCCAGAAAACTATTTTTTTTTTAATCTAGAAGAAAATTATGGAGTATTAGTTTTGCACGTTTTACTTAAAAAATTCAGTTTTTCAGATTTTAAAAATCCAAATTTTAATAAAAATTTCAATTTTCTATATTTAAAAAAATGGGTTTTCCACCCTTTAAAAAAAAAATAGTTTTCCAGCCTCTCTATAACAGATTCAATGATATATTTAGTCAAATAATAAAAACCGACATCAAACTTTATACATGTCGATGGAATACTAATATTTACGCTAATTATGTGCCTAAATTTAAAACAGTGACATACGGTGTCATTTTCTCTATATTCATTATACTACGTGTCAGCTTTTCTACGCCGGTGGACCCATTTACTTTTCCTGTATTTGATTGGATTTTGTTGAACACTTGCGGGCTCAATCTTTGTTTTGCTTGTCAATTTCACGTCTCCTTACTGTTCTTTGCCTAAAACTGTTTATGGCAAAAAACTTTTTGGGTATTTAACTATTCAATTCTCCTCCAGTATTTCATTTCCGAAATCGGAGAACATTTATTGTTGACTAAAATTAGGGGGAAAAGGTCAGTTTTACCACGTCAAACGCGTACGTCAAGATTGAACCGTATTAGACTAGACAAGCATTACAGAAGCAACATCTTTCTTTCTCTCTCCCTTCTAACCTCCTTCCTCTACTTCTCTATATATACGCACACAACCTCTATCATTCTTTCCTCCAAACTTTTACATAACTTCATATCCATACTTTGATAACCTCTTTCATTCTTTCCTCCAAATTTTCACATAACTTCATATCCATAATTTGATTTTCTTGACTAAATACAATGAAGCCATCATCATCATCGTTCTCTCGGGTTTTAGAAATCACGGTGATATCCGGTGAGAATCTTCACGAGAATCGGAAGCAACCAGTAAAGAAGAACGCTTTCGTAAATATCAAAACAGATAATTCATCATGCAACGTCACAACTAGAATGGATAAAGAAGGCGGAAGTTTTCCTGCATGGAATGAAAAATTGATCGTTGATTTGCCCATGCATGCACGTCATCTATTAGTGGAGGTTCAATGCAAGAATTCTTCGGGGATTAAAACCGTTGGAATAGCTAGGGTTCCAACGTCTGATTTCATTGGTGGATTTTTGCCGGAAGATTATTTGCACTTTTTGAGTTATAGGCTTAGGGATGTAAAGGGTGAGAAAAACGGGATAATTAATTTCTCCGTTAGGGTTAAGAATGCGCCGCCTCGAACAACCAGTTGTGCCGCTGCTTATTCGCGGCAGTGGACGGTGGAACCGGTGGCTATGGGAAGCAAGAACGGTTCTTGTGGGGTTGTGACTGGTATTCCTATGTATCCTGGGAGTTCGTTAATAGGTTTATCAATGACGAGAAAACTTTAATTCTTTCTTTAGTTTAATTTGCTTTAGTTGATCGAAATTCAATTGAATTTGTACAGACAGAATTTCGATGAATTTGATTACCAAGAAAGGATTCAGATTGATTTAGAAAACAAGGTTATGATTACAAATACAAGTTTATTCAAGTTTTTCTAGTTTAATCCAAGCACATGATCGATGTGTGTGTATATCTCATGCTTTAGACTAATAAATCTAATATCTATCAATGAAAATATATCTACTAAATAACTTTCTTATTTTTTAATCCTAGTATTATAATCTTATATTGTAATTAATTATAATTTTTTCACAAACCAAGGGCCGGTATAAAATAATTATAGGTAACCTCTTTCATGCCAAGTGGAAGAAGCAACTTAAATCTTTTAATGGTCGTCCAATACAAGCTAAGAATAAATTAGGACAATATTCTGAAGTTAAGTTGTGGAATTATTCTATTTCATATTTGGTTGAATTTTTGCTTCTGAGGTAAGCAATATAATTTATATCAATTGTGGTATTATTTATGTATTACATTTAATGTGGAATAACAATTCTGGATAAAATAACAAAATGTAAAAGATGTCCTTCTCAAAAACTCTTCTCTCAAAGTCTTTTAACAAAACCAAAATTATCCAAGTTTATCTAGTGTAAAATCAAACATATATTCCCGTATATCTCATTTTTAATCCATATATATAAACCAAACATTTATCAATAAAAATATACACACTAAATAATCTTATATTCTTGAATTCTGAATTATAATCCGTATGTTATACTTCCAATATAACTTGTTCACAAATCAAAAGCACCTTAATTAAAAGGATAAGACAGTATCCGTATCCTACCACAACAAATTAAAAAATACTGAGTGAATAAATTTTATTTACCAATGCCGGTAAACATAAATTAAATCCTTCTTTTTTATTTTAGTTTTTTATGAAGCCAATCTTTCCAAGAACTTCAGTTTGCAACTATTTGAAATTGGTGAGTGTTTGGTTAGAATGTTATTTCAAACATCATCAGTTTCTAGCCCAATTCTCACGAGCTTCTTTGGCTGCCGAACCAACAAACAACTGACACAAGTTTTGGAAATGTTTTCGGAAGTTGGGAAAAGCCTGAAGGCTGGTTATATGTGATTGGATATAATCATATGTCCAAAAAAAAATCATTATATTCTTGACCAGAGCTTTACCCATTTTATTTTTTTAACGAAGTCTCATTAATAGAGACAATAGAACAAAATGGAACTAGGTGGGAAAAAATAGAACAAAAGGAGTTAGAAGACAAGTAATTAAATATGTTCGCTTGAACACGTATAAAGCAACGTAAGAATATGACGTACGTCTCATTCGAAAGCAATATGCCATGATCCATGGTGTGTTTGGTATGGAGGAACAATATTTCATGTTCTGGTTGACCAAAATGTTTTAACAAAAAAATATTTTTTTAGAAAAACAAGTTTCACTCTATTACAGTGGAAAAACAAGTTGTATAAGTGACATTTCAAATTTATTGTCTCCTTGATCATTCCACTCCTCGTTACTTTAAAACCCCCCTGCTGACCCCATCCCACCCCATAGTGTATTTCTAGATTATAAACTAGTGAACTCATTCGTATGAAATTAATGAGTTTAAAGAAGACTAATCTTTTAAATTTAGTTGAGGAAGAAATATTAAATTTTCATTATGCATACAAAAGTTACTTAAATTAGTGGAATTGAAAATATAAATACTTGCAATTGGAAAAAGTCGATTCTTCAATCATACACTAATAAGAAGATTATACTAACATAAATATTGGACATAACCACGGCATCAAGGTTTTTTAGTTAGTCAATTATCTTTTTTTCTTTAAAAAAAAAAAAAAAATCAATAGTTCCTTTGAAAAATAAAATCAGATACGGTTAAGAATGGGATAATTAATTTCTCCGTTAAGGTTAAGAATGCTCCGCCTCAAACCGCGGTTGGGCCGCTGGTTATTTGACGGCGGCAGCGGCTATGGGAATGATGCACAATTGCAAGATCAATCGAAAAGAAACAGATTCTAGGAGGTAAACTCGAAGAACTGTAATGCAATCAGGGAATTTAATCCGAGAAGAGAGATGATTGAAGAGATAATTAAGATAGAGAAGAGTAACTATATTTTTTAACATGAGTAGTAATCCATATTATAACTTGCACTTATATCTAATTGACAACAATGAAGCCAATTCAATCCACTAACTACATCAACTAACTGTCAGCTGGAATTGTGTAACTTCTGTAACTAACTACAATAAAACTAACTTCTGTAACTAACTACAATACAACTAACATGCAGCTGGCAGCTAACATACAGCTGGAATTCTTCCTTGTTGTAACTTGCATCAATACCCCCTGGTTGAAAAACATCGTTGTCCTCAAGGATGGAAATCTGAAGAAAGTTGTGTCTGAAAATCTGGAAATCTGTGCTGCATCTCAGTGAGGAATTCCCAAGTGGATTGGCCAGCATCAATGCCTAACCACTTGACCAGAATCTGGCAAACAACTCTATTACCCCTTTTAACCATTCTTCTCTCCAAAACAGCCTCTGGCAATGGACAATAGGGACTAGATAAGTGCAGCACTGGAGGATAAGAAATAACAGATGGAACCTCAAGGCACCTCTTCAATTGAGAAACATGAAAGGTGGGGTGGATGAGCACATCAGCAGGTAGGAGGAGCTTGTAAGCAACTGCACCAACCTTAGCAAGAACCACATAGGGCCTAAAATACTTAGCTGCTAGCTTATTGAATGGTCTTGTCACCACAGATACCTGTTTGTAGGGCTGCAACTTGAGATAGACCCAATCCCCTTTAGCAAAACTTCTATCAGATCTGTGCTTGTTGGCCATATCTCTCATTCTTTGTTGAGCTATGGAGAGGTGAAATTTGAGCAACTCAATGATTGCTTCTCTAGCCTCCAAGGATCTATCAACCATTTCATTCTGAGACTCTCCAGCCAAATAAGGAAGATGGATAGGAAACTTTTGACCATAGAGCACCTCATAAGGAGTGCACTTAATGGCAGAGTGATAGGTGGCATTGTACCACCATTCAGCCATTGGTAAGTAAGTAGCCCAACCTTGGGGATTATCTACGACGAGAAACACCGAGATATGTCTCTAAAGTTCGTTCAAAAAACGTTTGACCATCTGTTTGAGGATGGTAAGCAGTAGACTTGTGAAGTTGTACCCCTTGAATAGTAAACAATGCTTTCCAAAAGGAACTCAAGAAAACAGGATCTGCATCACTAATTATGGTAGATGGCATGCCATGCAACTTAAAGATATTGTCCATGAAGAACTGAGCTACAGTCTGAGCTGTATAAGGATGTTGGAGGCCAATAAAGTGCCCATATTTACTCAATCTATCCACTACAACCAGAACAACATCCTTGTTCTTAGATTTAGGAAGTCCTTCAATGAAATCATGACTAATATCTGTCCATAAACCATCAGGAATAGGGAGGGGTTGGATGAGACCAGGATAGGCAGAGACATCATATTTATGCCTTTGACACACATCACACTTGGCAATAAAATCTCTGATATCTTAAGCCATAAATTTCCAATGGAAAAGAGACTGTAATCTCTTAATGGTAGAAGCCATACCTGAGTGACCAGCTTGAGGTGTTGAGTGCCACAACTGAATAAGAGAATGTCTCAATTGCACATCTGCTCCAACAACCAATCTGCCCTTCCACCTCGATTATGAATTAATCCAAGTGTAAAACTTGTATAGTTGTACTTGCAATCTGGTGATCAAGGTCTGAAGTATGGGATCAGTATTCCAAGATTGCTTGATCTGCTCCAATAAGGCATCATGAGGTTGCAAAAGAGAAAGTGCTAATAGTTCAGCACCATGGTTCCTAGACAAAGCATCTGCAGCTTTGTTATCATTACCCTTCTTGTATTCAATGGAGAAGTCAAAGGCCATGAGTTTAGAGATACCAGCCACTTGAAATTCTTTATGAATGTTTTGCTCAAGTAGATGCTTCAAAGCCTTCTGGTCAGTTCTCACAACAAAGTGCCTTCCCAACAAATAATGTGACCATTTAGTGATAGCAAAAATGAGTGCCAATAATTCTCTATCATAAACACACATTGCCTGGTGTTTGGGAGCTAAGGACTTGCTGATATAGGCAAGTGGATGTCCTTGCTGCATCAGGACAGCACCAATACCCAACCCACTAGCATCAGTTTCAATGATGAATAATTTGTCATATTCTGGCATTGCCAGAACTGGAGCAGTAACCAGTGCCTCCTTAAGTTTGTTAAATGCTATTGTAGCTTCCTCAGTCCATTTAAACTTCTCTTTCTTCAGCAGTTCATTCAGGGGTTTAGCAATAGAACCAAACCCTTTAATGAACCTTCTATAATACCCTGCTAAGCCCAGAAATCCTCTTAGTTGTTTCAGATTTGTAGGCATCAACCAAGCTTGTACAACAGATATTTTCTTTGGGTCAGTAGCCACACCTTTAGCACTTATGAAATGACCCAAATATTCAACCTTAGGTACCCCCAAAAGCACATTTAGAGCCCTTGGCATATAACTAATATATCTGCATAAGAACAAACACAGCCTCTAAATGTACCAAGTGAGTGGGGAAATCCTTGCTATAAATCAGTATGTCATCAAAAAAGACCAATACTGATTTTCTAAGAAGAGGTTTA
This sequence comes from Lycium ferocissimum, assembly GCF_029784015.1. Classification (NCBI taxonomy): domain Eukaryota; kingdom Viridiplantae; phylum Streptophyta; class Magnoliopsida; order Solanales; family Solanaceae; genus Lycium; species Lycium ferocissimum. The sequence goes on along the minus strand of NC_081348.1, from coordinate 25,539,820 downwards.
AACACATAATTCATGAGACTCTGAAAGGATGAGGGGGCATTTGTCAAACCAAATGGCATAACAAGGAATTCATAGTGCCCCTCGCAGTTTTGAATGCAGTCTTATATTTGTCAGCCTCATCCATTCTTAACTGATGGTAACCAACTCTAAGATCAATCTTAGAGAATACCACAGCACCCCCAAGCTCATCCAACAAGTCTTCTATTATTGGAATAGGAAACTTGTCCTTCACAGTCATGTGATTCAACTCTCTATAATCAACACAAAGTCTCCAACTCCTATCTTTTTTTCCCACCAACACAACTGGAGAGGCATATGGACTAGTACTATGCTGAATTACTCCTTGATCCAACATTTCTTGCACTAACTTCTCCATGATATCCTTCTTAACCCCAGGGTATCTATATGATCTCTTACTAATAGGAACAGATGAATCAATAAGAAGTACTCTATGATCAAAGGGTCCTCTATGTGGGGGCAAGGTAATTGGGACTTCAAAAATGCACTTGTACTGATCCAATAAGGGGACTAAAACAGAAGGAACTTCAGTACCTTGAGCAACTTGAATGTTGTTACAGTGTATTGTTGAATCTGTAGCTGATATTAAGGTCATCATGAAGACTTTAGCTTGGTCAGTAGTCTTTTTGTTCAGTGCTCTAGCTTTAGCAGTTTTGAGTTGTGTAGTTGCTCCTCTCAAGACATGTTTCTTGCCTTGATGAACAAACTCAATAGTTCTATTTTGAAAATCAAACAGAATTCTGCCTAAGGTATTCAGCCATTGTACACCCAATACTATATCAATATTTCCCAAGGGTAAGAGGAGGAAATCAGAAGAAAATGTGGTTCCATGTAGCAGCCATTGCAGATTTTTACAAACTGCAGCAGTGTGAACTTTTCTCCCATCAGCTACACTCACAGATTGTTCACTAATGGGGATGAACTTGCACCCCAATTTCCTTGGCACCTCTTCATCAATGAAGTTGTGTGTGCCGCCTGTATCAATCAACACTTGTAAGGGTTTCTTCTCATGATACCCTGTCACTCTAATAGTTTGATATCCAGTCACACCAGTGAAGGCTTGTAATGAAATAGTCATGCATTCATCATTGTGTCCGTTGTCCTCAGGAAGTTGGATCATGTCTTCCTCTTCTAATACTTCACCTTGAGCCCCTCCTTCTTCATAAACTTCTACCAAGAATAATTGTTTCTTGGCCTTAAAAACATGCCCACGTTCATACTTCTCATCACAGAGAAAACACAACCCCTTATCTCTTTTCTCATCCATCCCAGCAGCTGTCAACAATCTCCTTCCAGTGTTAACATTAGAGAACCTGTTAGGTTTGTTGTTTGAGGATTCAAAAGGTTTCTTGAAAGAAGAATTGGTTGAGGGTTCAGAAAGTTTCTTAAAAGAAGAATTAGGTAAATTTGGTTCCTGGTAAGTTTGGTATCTAAGCATCTGAGGGGTTGGCAAAATGGGATTCTGGTTCCTGTTATTAGGTTTGATACCCCAAGACAATGCTTGTGCTTCAAAAACTTCCTCCTGCAATCTAGCTAGCTTATAAGACTGCATTAATGTCCTTGGTGCTTGGATCTTAACAGCCTTATTCAACTCAGGCTTAAGTCCACCTAAGAACCAACTAATAGCGTTTTCACTATATAGATTCACCATGGTAAGCAACCTATCAAACTCAGCCTGGTACTCCTTAACACTACCAGTTTAGGTCAAGTTTTTCATAGATTCCATATGGTCCTCAAATGCTTCCCCAAATCTTTCATTCAAGGCTAACACATACTCAGTCCAAGTAGGGTCTAACACAGAATTTATGGACCTCATGTAAGACCTATGCCAAGTAATTGCTTCTCCTTTTAAATGAATTGATGGAACCTTGACTCTTTGCTCAAATAGAACCTCATCCATGGCAAAGAATTGATCAACTTTATATAACCAGGTCCTCAAGTCATGACCAGAAAACTTGGGAAATTCCAATCTAGAATATCTAGTAAAGAAACTACTATCGTGTGCATGACCATTATGATTTTCTTTGGTTCGAACTTCAGGTAGAATTTCGATAGGATCATTTTTGTCAGCTGATAATGACCCAGATCTTCCTAGTTCATGCTCTTTTTCCCTTGTCTTCATCTGATTGATGGTGGCCCTCAGGTCACCCAAATCTTTATCAGTTTGTTGGCTACGATTGCTCATATTAGTCATTCCTTCTATCAATTGCTGCAACTGGTTTTGGATTTGCAGCATCTTGTCTTCTATTTCTTCTGTTGGCTTGTTTTGATTCTTGCTTCGAGTCGTAATTTCATTACTTCGAGTCATAATTCACTACCGAGAATCGACAGCTCTGATACCAATTGATGCACAATTGCAAGATCAATCGAAAAGAAATAGATTCTAGGAGGTAAACTCGAAGAACTGTAATGTAATCAGGGAATTTAATCCGAGAAGAGAGATGATTGAAGAGAGAATTGAGATAGAGAAGAGTAACTATATTTCTTAACATGAGTAGTAATCCATATTACAACTTGTACTTATATCTAATTGACAACAATGAAGCCAATTCAATCCACTAACTACATCAACTAACTATCAGCTTTTAACTAACTTCTGGAAGGCTAACTAACTTCTGTAACTTACTACAATTCAGCTAACATACAGCTGGCAGCTAACATACAGCTGGAATTCTTCCTTCTTGTAACTTGCATGAGGGAAGCATTAAGGGTTCTTGTGAGGTTCTTACGAGAATAAGCAGGTTTTTAGATGAATTAAATCAATTTGTACAAAACCTTAATACTGTTACAGATATATTATTGTGAATGTCTTATTTATTTGTTTAGAGAATTATCATTCATTGCATATTCATCCTCAAAAGAAACAACAATCTTTCCCTTCTCTCTCTACCTTTCTCAACAATATTATTCATCTAGCTTTATTATTTTACAGCATTTTCTTTTATTTGTTTTAGTTGATCGAATTAAATTTGAATTTGTATAGACAGGTTTTAAGATGAATTAAATTACCAAGAAAGGATGAATTGAAAGAAAGATATGTTGCGTTTAATAAGTTGATTTATAGTTATGGCGTTAATTCGTTTACACGAATTGTATATCCTAGTGATCAAATTTGTTGGTTTGCCTTTAATTAACTTTCTAGAATTAGCTATATACAATTAATGTGATGGATTCAAAATCATATCGATATTGATCGCACCAAATCATATCAATATTGGTGACGCAATGCAAGAGCTGAGATAGTCTGGTCTTAACTCTTAATATATGGCTCTTCTTGATCTCTCCAACTCTCTTTTGGAGCTATTTGCACCCGTCACTTTATTTGTATATGAAATTTTCAAATCTAACTTGGAGTTGGATTTCAAATCTGAAAGGGTGCTCCAAACCTGTTTCCAATTACATCTTCATAAAGTTCAAATAAAATGTTCTTTTCTCTTCTTTGCAAAAACTACAAACAAATACAACTCTATCTTGAACTTCATAAATTCCGAATGAATTAAAAACTATTTAGAATCTATGGCCAAACGCCTACTTAGAACTGTTTGGACGAAAAAAAAGCTTGAAGATAAGTGCTTAAAGTATTTTTAAGGTTACTAAAGTTATTTTATAAATAAGCAGTTATGTGTTTGAATAAAAGTGCTTAAAGGGTTTTTCATAAGTAAGGGTAGTAGTGGAATTAATAGAAAATATAAGGGATAAAAGGAATGGTCCAACCAAAATGGCTTTTAAGCCAAAAAAAATAATAAGTTGAGATTGTGCAACTTCTTAATTTTGACTTATTTGAAATACTTTTTAACTTAATTTAAACTGTTTTCTATTTTTGTCAAATACTCAAATAAGTTAAAAATAACTTATAAGCTAGTTTGACCAACTTATAAGCCAATCCAAACGGGCTCTAAGTTATTGCACGGTGATTTTGGTAAACGACAGCTGCTACATGCAGTGATATACATGAAGATTGGTAATAGCGTTAGTTTAAACACAAATCAAGAATTGGTCAAATGGCAACGGCCATTTGCAATACAAACAAAAATTCCCCAATTGTAGGATAACACCGATAAGCAATCCTAATAGGGGAAAGAAGAAAATAGGTCCGATTACCTTTACATTCATGATTCTGTGAGTCGTATAAAACATCAAGATACAAGATGATGAGATTTCATAAATGTAACTCACATTAAATTAAACATCTACATGTGACATAGAACAAGAAAGTTATACAGACATGTAAGCCCACAAAAACACACTCAACATGACAAGAGAAGCGAGTGCTAGGACGTATGAATACAAGCACCTACTAGAGATTGAACCAGGTACAAACACCCAGAGGTACAACAAGATCTTCGTTGTGATGGCTGCATATACAGTGTTACACAACCTTATGCTTCTTCACTGCTGCTCTGGTTGCCATTTTTAAGTATATTGAACTTGCAAAGAGGACAAGTTGCATTTATGTACAACCACTTGTCTATGCAGGCAGCATGAAAATGGTGACGACAAGGGAGCTCACGCAGCTCAATTCCATCTTCATAGGCACAAAGGCAAATGCAACATTCCTGCAACAAACAAAATGAACGAAATTAACTTCTAGAAGGATTGGGAAGTTTCTCTAGGCTTTATGGAAATTTCTAACCAAAGAAAAAAAGTTTGTATTACGCACAGCATCTTCCAGCGGAAGAACATGCTCGATGGGTGTATCAGTGTCACATTCAGTCATTACTCCTCCAAATGATTCTTGAATCTCGCCATTTTGTTTTTCAAAATCACCAAGTCGTCGAAACTTGTATTTAGGCAATCTCTCAACGTCTTCCTTGGTTGCTCCTTCCTATCTCAAGAAGAAAGCAGTTTTGAAAAAGATATTCAGACAGTTGACGCAAAAGCAGAAACTTAAGGATGCGAGAGACACAACCAATAGTATAAAATAGAAAATGAAGGCAGTTACTCTCTCTGTATAGTTGACTAGCAATGGGATTTTTGAAATTATAACCATTACAATGTTACATCAATCCAGAAGTAGGAACGCTATTCATTTAGATCTTCCAGTTCCTTTCAGTTGTACACAGAAAATATTTCTTTTCATGAAACTCGACACAAAGAGGGAATTAAACAAAAGATAAGGGCCTATAATATGAAATTTAAATTCCAACAATATTAGTGCACCTACCTTCATTTTGCATCCTGAAAAGAAAAGAAAAAGTGGAAGTAATCCAGACTTAGACAGACGGAGTATCTTGCCATTACTTAAAATAATTAGGCACATCATTTCAACCATGTTAACCAATACTATTTTGCACTTTATAAGCCTTTTTCACCCAAATCACAAGATCCTAAAGTAACTACAATACACGAGTTGAAGCAATTTTTACTACTGCGATGATATATCTACATTTTTCTAGTCATCAATTTGCTTCTATTGGAGAATCCACAATAGAAGGGAGTTAGGACAACCGAGTATTATTGCTAGTGACTTGGGAAAATGGGTTAAAACGGGTTTGGTAAAACATATCAGACCCCAAAGAGAGCAGATCATACTTTAGTTTTGGTTGGCGCACGTTTTATACTCGACCAATGGGAGTAACAACCGGGAAAGACAGCCAAATCGTGAATGTTATAGGCATGTTTGGAAGTCCAAGGATTCTGGTCTCTAAGCACTTTCAAGAGTAGCCAAGGAGGATACTAAACGAAAAGTGAAGGCCTCAGTTACCAAGTAATACAGATCATAGCATAATGTGAAACCAAATCAGAGCTAGTAGTATGTTGATTCAGCAAGGAGTTGTTATCACTTAACCAAAAGGTATAAAGTCCACATACACTATTCTCTGTTTCATTGGAAGCTGCCTTATTCCGAAATGTAGTGAAGTAAACTCCAGCTTTGCAAGCTAAGCAGGATGGACAGTAAAGAGATTGATAGACGACACAGGCCAACTACTGAATTCTACAGGGCAACAGGCCTTAAAACTTACTGTATAAAATCTTTATTGAAGTTTCAGTTAAAGTGAAGACGATGTTAAAGCTACACATTAAGCACCCCAAAAAGAAAGGTACAGGCAAACAAAAAGTCAACCTATTGACCTAGAAACCTGACAATTTGTGCCCACCTTCAACTACATACAATGGTCTCTTAATTATAATGACCCAAACCTAAATCCCCATAATGTTGGTTCCTTCATATGTGCACAGTTATAGATAATACTAGATGGTTTTAATTCCATCTTGCTGGCACTTGCCCCAAAAGACATTGCATTTTCAACTAAAATGGGGTCTTAGTATATGGAAGGAGACAGTAAAACGGGGATTTCTCCAAATAACATGCTCCAATCTCAAATAAAACACCCATTTTAAATTTAGACATCTACCCAAGTTTCATACTCTTTGTCAACTTTCATTAGTCATCCATACTCAGTGTAGTATTATGAAAAAGTTAAAAGAATAATAATCAGAGACCTTGAAGGAATAGAGACAGCAAATTGGGTAAGCATGTGATAAAAGGAGGAGCATAAATGGTGTTACACTCAAAACCATTTCCTGACCATAAAAATGGGTGATGAATGTGTTGGACAAAATTTGGCATTAATAAATCTATTCACTCGTTGTTAACTAAGAAACAATATTTATACGTGTTTCATGGTTGGTAGTAAGGCATCAACAAATCCATTGACCATCATTACCCACAAAAAGACCTATGCTATTTCAAACATCATGTAGGCAAGTAGTTTCAGAAACAAAAGAAAATGTTCTTTCATAATCACCGTTTTAAGCAAAATTTCTTCGTACTTTTCCTTAACTTGTTTGGGAAAGCAATTACACTCTCTCTTTCTGAGACCAATTAAAAGGGACCCAATTATGTGAGCTCTTAAATTCATCATATTTTAATGCTTCTAGTACTCCATACTTTTTTTGGAGGTAACAAGGAGCTCTTCTTACATCAAAATAAAACACAAGCAAGACTGCTCTTCAAATGCTATCCGGTTCTTCTCTCTTTGCAATATCTAGACAATCACCTGATAGGCTACCATCATCAGAAATTTGGTACGAAAAAATTGTTCTGCACTCTTTCCCAATCCCCATTTTGAGTAACCACAGATAACTTGAAGACTGCTTTCTAAGCTAAATTCAACTTTCTCCGTAAAGAAAATTCACCACTTTTTAAGAAAGGAAGTTTCCCAACTACCGCATAAAAGCAAAGAGATTGGAAGTAAAATCACAAAGCTAATCAAACAACTGGGGCATTGGGTGGGAAGGTTAGTGTTTGTATTTTTTTTATTTTTTGGTGGGGGGGAGGATTGCAACAGCACAAACCTTCTGTATGTTGCATAACATCTCATATTAGCATCAGTAAGATATGATTATCTGACTACTTCATTAGTGAGTCTGAAAAACGGTTAATCAATATTACCCACTTAGAACAGTGGAATTATAGGGTTATAACGCATGTGGAAAAATTCTTGATTAATGAAAACCAGTATTTTAAAAGGAAGTTCCGGGACAGGCAAAACACCTAGGGGCTTAGTTCTGTGAGGCTTACGCCCTAAACACAACTAACGCCCAACGCTCCGGGCTCACCTAACTGTTCTTACACAAATTATGTGTCAAATTCCCCAATTGACATTATTGACCCTCATAATTCTTTATTAAATGAATGATGGTTAATAGTTTGCTTCATCTATAGAAATAAGACGATTGAGAATAACTCAAATAACGAACGGTAGTATTGCATATTTATTATTTGAGAACACTGCGAGGGTGAACATCACTTAATATTTTTTTTAAAAATATAAAGCCGAATTTTACATATTCACTTGCCATTGGTCTTCACGTTTTTTGCATGTGTCTCAAAATTATCATAGTTTATTATTTTGCTATTTGAAAGTAATTTTATTTTTATTCATGAAGGAATGATGTTTTAATTATAATTTGATAAAGCTTATTGATTATTTTCTTTTAGGAAGGTAAATTGCATAGTATATATGATAGTAGTATGCTTTAGAAATTGCGATTCTTTTATTGTTTGAAAGTTAAGGGGTTAAAAATGGTTTGTATCTCATAATAACCTTTAAATCATTGCAATTATTTATACTTGTAATCATGTTACAAATTTTGCTTTCGATGAGTTTCATTAATCATGTTATTAATTTTTTTAAACTATATATATATATATATATATATATATATATATATATATATATATATATATATATATATATATATTTTATAATTTTTGTGTCATTATACTATTTTACTATATTATAAATTAAAAATTTAAAGATCCATGGGGCTTACGCCCTGTGCCTTGGGGCTTACGCCTCACCCCGTACTAAGTAAAACGACCCGCCTCACGCCCCGCCTTTTAAAACACTGATGAAAACTATATACTAGTCGGTGAGGATTCATGCAGCCGACCCCAACTTGCTTGAAATTGAGATATAGTTATTGTAATGAAAAGTATGGACTCCTTTCGTTTCATTATGTATGACTGTATGTGATTGAGCACGGAGTTTAAAAGGTAGATATGACTTAAATATTATATTAGTGAAAATGGAATTTATTCAAAGTTGAAGTTTGATAAAGAAACCATCACATCAAAGTTAAAAAGTTGAACAGTCTTGATGAATTTGAATTCTTGTAAGTTATTAAAAGTTGAATGTCACAAAACGGGAAGTGTCATCTAGATTGAAACAGAGGATACAACCTTCTACCCATACCCTGTGGACAGGGGCCAACTGCTTGAGGCACCTATTTGCCACCCCAATGACAAACTAAATTGTATGTTTCCAATACAGGGGCTTTGTTGACATTTAAAAGGGAAATGCAACAGCTTCGAACCTTTACTAACTGAAGTTGATAAAAAGCCGGGGTTTCTATAACAAAATAAAATTTTGGAGGAGCCAAAATACTAACAGAAACCTTTGAACAGGGCAACTGGCAACATATATATTTTTAGGGGTCAATTGGAAAGGGGAAGGATGCAGCCCACCGTGTCTGCCCCTAAACATACTACACACTATTGTGCGCTTAATTGTATACTTAAAACACGGTCTTGGAAGTTGATACAGAAAACTAAACTTCCAACCAAAGTAATTTGCTTCAGTTGGAAGTAATTCGCTTCAGTTGGATAGAACTAAATGAAGCGTGTTTTACCCAAAAAAATCTCAACAAGAGAGGGATTCAACTCCGTAAGAGATGCTACATCTGCCACCAAAATGCAGTAGACATCAGACATCTATTTCTACGCTTAAAGTACTCCCTCTATCCCATTTTATTTGACACGCTTTCCTTTTTAGTCTATCCACAAAAAGAATGTCACTCTCTTTTTGAGAACTATTTAAGCTTAGCATCCCTATTTTACCCTTGATGACATGACTTGTTGCGAGAACTTAAAAAAAATATTCATTCTTTTAAAAGAGAGAGAAATGAAAAGGTATGTGGAACTCTAGCCACAACTCATTTAAAAGGGTTATTTTGCTAATTTTGCGTATATTTAGCTCACATGTTAAGAGTCTTCTTTAATTCTTCAAACTCCGTGTCCAGTCAAACACCTTCACATAAAATGGAAGGGAGAGAACAACTATGAATATCTTGAGCATGTTCTACTCGAGTTTTAGAGTAAACTGAGTTAATATAGTATCAAGGAAGTCTATGATAACTGAAGTTCATGGAAAGTTGGAAAATCCATCAAAGGAGTTGGGCCCACAGTCCCTGAAAGTATTTTTGGTGCGTATGGACATGCAGATATCACAGATGTTCTGATGGGATCTCAACTCCCAAGCACTCCCCTAAAGCTAGATGTCTTCTCAACCTTTTTTGGTGGAGTAATTCGACTTTTTTGAATAATAGTATTGATCTTCTTAAAAAATTTATTAGCTCCTTGATCTTAATTTAGGCGGCAGACATATTCGTACTTGCTGCATCTTCTTGATGCCTATCAACGAATCACTTCAACAGGAGGTCTCTACTGTCTACTAGAAAGCCAAACTACAGAACGCACAATTGCAATATATTTTCTTTATTGGGGAGGAGGGGGACATAGGTGGGGATAACATTTTCGGGACTTCCTTTTTTTTTTTTTTTTTCTCTTTTGAGACTGTAACAGTTTTTCGGGACTTACTCTACTATCCTTTGAATTTATTAATTTATACTCCCTCTGTCTCAATTAATGTGATACCGTTTCCTTTTTAGTCTGTCCTTAAAACTTTGCCTTTTACCCCTTAATGAAATGATTTACAGCCACACAAATATCTATGACTTGTTTTAACCACAAGTTTGAAAAGTCTTCTTTTCTTTCTTAAACTCCGTGCCTAGTCAAACTATATCAATTAAATTAGGATGAAGGGAGTATTGACATTGCGATTTATGAGAGAAGAATACATGAAGAACTAGCATAAAAGAGAACATCTATGGTAAATATGAGTTCAAAAAAGAAGAGCTAATTAGAACCATAATAAAACACAAAGGGATGAAACAAAAGAATACGATATCACCGAACATACTTCCACGAAATATTTCTTGCTCTAGCAAGACAGTTTTTGAGCTGATAATTGGAACTAGATCCCAAAAGTTAGTTCTCCCATGTACCTTGTGACAATATAAGGTTTAAAAAGATTTAAATAAGTACCTGGTCTGCCACTGCATATAAAATAGCGATGATACATGGGAGACAGCAACAAACAGCAATTCCAATGAGACATGCCACACCAACACATATAACAACAAAAAATACATCGAATGCTAGAAATGTGAGACAAAGCCTGCAAAAGAACCCAAATAAACATCACACGAAAGAAAATCACAACAAATACAAAAGAGATTAGAGACTCGCTTGGGACAAACCAGTAAAGTTGCGGTGCATCATGGGTCAAAGTTTCACCACCAGCAGATATCCAATAGAAACCGATTATCCACCAAATGAAAGAAAACATGGTATTTGCAGACTCCAGATGCTTAGCAACACTGGAATAATAAATTAAAGAATCATTAATACATTAAGAGGCACAGCCATCCGATTCCAGTCGTCTAAAAACAATGAGGTATTTCCAGGAAATAACTGCCACCAAAAGAAAATGAGAAGAACTATCTTTCAAACATTTTGACATTCTTCGGCAAAACCTTTTTTTTCTTGTAAGATTAAGGACAAGCTTTCATTATCCACGACAGGCAACAATTTCATTAACCTCAAGCCTCATAATCACAATATTCAGCAACCTAGAGAACCTTTCTCCCACCTGACAGACCAGTACCTATGTCTTTCTAGTAACATGGAGTCCCAATTCTCCACATAATAATGCTGAAAGGAAGCACATGAGTATACTAATTCATTACCAGCAACCTGGAGCGACTAATACCTTGACCAAGATACTAAACATACTAGTCTTCAATTCAAAATGCCTATTCTAACCTAACAGTCAAATCATTCTCCATTCAATCAACGAAATGATAAACACAACAGTAAAAACAACTACTACGCCAACTATGAATAACAACAAGATTTACTCGTGTGTTAGCATTTTCTACTAATTTTACTCTTTAGATTATAATATAAAGGCTTAACACATAGCCAACCCCTTAAACTTGTCAGGATATTTCATTTATACACTTGAACTAAGCCATGTTTCAATTGAACACCTCAATTCCTAATAAAGTGTTTCAATTAGACACTTACGGTTCAAATTTTGTTAAAAAAAAAAAAAAACTTTTTCGCCTGTGTTTCCATTCGTCTATTAGGTAGTTAAGTTAATCACATAAAATATGTCATCTCCTTTAATTTTACCTAGTTTCATCCTCATTTTGACGCCTCTCGGACTGATAATCAGCAGCTTCCCCTCCATCACTTCCGTCACTCGAACTATTCCAGCCTCCAGCAGCAACATTTCTCTGCTCAGAATTCGATGAATCATCGCTAAGCTGAGTTCGCCTTCTATAATACTCAACACAAACACAAACCATATGAAGCAAACACTGTAGCGCATATCCAATAATCCAAAGCCTCAAAGGCATATTCGGTGACTCATCAAGGCTCAAAATCAATACAGAAACTGAAACAATAACGAAAGCTAAGTTCCAGATAAGATCTAATATCACTATTGGTTTAGAATACGCCCAATCGCTTTGTTGTTCTTCTATTTGCTCAGCTGCAGCTTCTCTCACGCGCCTTGATGGCTCACGCATCATTCGACGGCTACTCGCGCGTCGGAGAAATCGAGCCGCTCCTCTTAGGCTTGGGGCGCGTCGCGCTAAACGTCGGCTCATAAAGACCGGGTCGGAAAGTAACGGAGTCGGGTCGACTCCGTTAGAGCTATCATCGTTACCGGCTCTCGCCGTTGACATCGTAGACGGAAATTGTAATCGACGGTGAAATATTGGAAGTTGGATGAATAAAAGGATATTTAAATGTTTTGGAAATTCAGATATGAACTGTAATTACACTGATTATATATATGTTCGAATTTATGGACTTTACTGCGATTATAGAAATGGGAAGTACTCTCTAGGACATGCAACGTTTTTTTATCTTTCCACCTGTCCAGTTGTCATTTGCAAAAATAAACAAAATAAGTACTTGGTCCCAATTTAATTGTGATACTTTCCATTTGGTGTATCTAAAAAAAGTGTTTTTTTTTTTGTACTTAGCAAGTTTTGCAATCCTGATATTGTACGTGATAAGTTTAAAACTACGAGAGTTAAATAATTACACATATTTTTAGTTCCCGTTTGGTCATAAATTTTGAAGTTGAAACTTAAAAATTTGAATTTTTGAATTTGTGATTTTGAAAACTTGAAGTTATATTTAGACATGTATTTTACTTGAGAAAAAATTTAAAGTTTGTGGGTGAAAGTGAAATTTCTTCCTCAGCCAGTTTTTGAAACCTGAAAATACTTTGAAGATAAATTTTCAAAATTTGATCAAATTTCATGGCCAAACAAATATTTGAAGATAATTTTTCAAAATCTGATCCAAATTTATGGCCAGACGCTAGCTTAATTTAAGTTCACAAGGTTTAAAAAATTCTTTTATTTTTTAAATTTTTTTGTCTAATCAAATTAAGACAATTAAATTGTGACGGGGAGTAAGAAATAAAGACCCGTTACCCACCATGATTTTCGTTCTTTTTTCGCCCTTTGATTTTTTTTTTTTTTTTTTTGGCGCGTTCTCTCTCTCTCTCTCGGGGATATTATGATCACTAGCTGATCTTGATTACTTTCTCCGTTCTATTTTCTACAAAATGATGTTTGACTAACTATAAATTAAGAAGAAAAATAGAAATTTTAACACATAAGCTGATAGATACCGTTCAACAGACCAAAAAGAAAAAATGTTCTAACAATTTAATGGATACACACAGTAAAGAGATTAGTACTTGCCTAGTTTTAAGAAAAAGAGAGAAAGCAAAGGGAAAAAAACAGACACCTTTTCCGTCTCGATAAGTATTTATAAGATGATCCTTAATTATTTATAAGCTAATTCGACTAATTTCTGGGTTGATATTTGACTTTTGCTCTTCAACTAATTTAGGGAAGAATATTGACAACTTGCTTATTGACTTATTTAAGATAAAAACTTTTGTTAGTTTGTAAAAATTTATGTTAATCGCTAGTTGAGGTGGAAGTATTTGAGAATTGGTGCTTGTTTTTCTTATGAATCTAAAATTTAATTACAAATATTCTTAAAATTCTCAATTAAATTTGGTGTGGTCTAAATTAATTTTTGTTCCATTTGTACACTTAGATAAATGCCCGAACGCATATGCAAAATTTAGTGGTTGAAACTTGAAACATTGCAAATCTACATGCACTCATATCTTTTCTAATTGGAATAATTTACTTTAATTTTTTACAACTATTAAAAATGATGTATAGTAGTAAGTTGAGTACAGTATTCCGTTCAGCCCAAAGTGTATATATATATGAGTCAGCTTTAACATTGGATGAAAAAGGTAAATACCTATCGGATGTTGACATTAAACTGGTGTAATTTACTTTAGTTAATTAATTTAATATAGTATATATATACACATTTACTAATCGTTAAGTAATGCTATTATATATTTACACACATGATACAAATCCATATTCGCCAGAATATGATATTGAGTAAAAAAGATGGAATCTTTTTGCATTTGTGAACAAATGAATTTGAACCGATAAAAAAATATCCAATATGTAGTTCAGGAAATAGACAGAACGAGGCAAGTCGGCACTTGGCAATAGGCCAAACAAGCCAGCAAGTTGTCGGGCGGGGAGAAAGAGCAGTGACGTAACAGCTAAATGGACCATGGGAAGTGAAGACAAGAAAAGGGTGCTCAACCCTCCACGTTAATTAATTAGGATTTAAGGAGTATAGTTTAAGGAAAATAACAGAACGATTTATGCACGTTTTTTAATATATATGAGTCACTTTAACAAAAAAATAAATACCTATCGGAAACATTAAGCGTTATTTTTTAGTTAATTAATTTAATATAGTATATATATGTTTTACCTAATCGTTAAGTAATGCTATTAAATAAACAGTTAAATGCGTTAGTTTGGTGTAAATTTTTTTTGAACCGATTTTATAATATGTAGTTAAATGGACCATGACGGCCAAACAAGTGAAAACGGGGAGAAAGAAACGTTAAATGGACCATGGGAAGTGAAGACAAGAAAATCCAACCCTCCACGTTAATTAATTAGGATTTAGGACTATATATGCAGTAACCTGAGGAAGTACGAGAAGGCATGAGAGAGATTAATTAGCACATACATGACGTTTTCGTACCGCTATCACAATCATTTCATTTCTGTTTGTTCCTATGAAGCATCGTAATGATGATGATAGGATAGTTGAAATATATTTATGCAGCTACTTTTAAATTTTAATTATAGAGATCTCAAAATGGAAGGGTTTAGAAAATGTCACGTTTCAAAATCTGATAGTAATAGAGATCCGTTAGTGGTTAGTGGGACGAATAAATTAAATGTATCAAGGCGCTAATATAAATGAACTCAACTATTAACAAGTGGCATGAATGAGTCATCTCAGATAATTTGATGGCATATTTGAGCTTTTTTCCCAAAAATTTAGGTAACACCATTCTTCCCGCCAAATTATGTATACTTCAAATCTTTGTAAAATCTCGACAGAACAATTCAATTTCTAAATGAATTGTAACAAATCCAACTCTGACTCCAGAATTTCACGAAACTACTTTAATTTTCCATGCTCTAATACTATGATGAAACAGCTTCAGCTAATCCACTACAATGGTAATTAACCTAGAAGAGAAGCTAATAAAGAAAAATCTGAGAGCACAACATTTGTGGAAATGGAAAATGTATTGATGCGTGTATTTTGTAGAATCTACAAGCATATATACATAGCTAGTGACAACTAACTACAATTGTCAACAAATATCGGCTAACATCCATTAACTAACTGCTAACAATATTTAACCGACATTACAAACTTACTCCTCATAATTACAAAACTGTCACTAAATATCCTACTCAATCTCTCAATATAATTATAATCACGGTTTGTTGTTAGAACATCCGCTAAGGCGCATGTTACACGTGACAAGACCAAATGAGTTCGTCTGGACACCTTTTGTATCAAACATTACATATATATTCCAGATATTGACGACTTACTCATTCGGTAACTTTAGCATTGGGCATTCTCAAAATGGGGACTATCGGGTAAATTTGATATAATAGATGTCTAGTGGTATTCCATCCTTCTATAATATTGCACGTCTTGGACGGACAAAATCAATGTCAACAGCCAAGGGGCTTGACCCGAGCATTAAAATTTATTTTAGAAGTGATTCAAAATTTAAAAGCACCTTTTGAGAAGACAAAATATACTATGATCGAGAAGGGAGTTACCCATATTTTTAAATGATACATCTATTAAATGGCGAAAAAGTGGCATTCAATCTTAAGGAGTACATCCATTCGTGAAAAGACGTGTTCACTTTACATCCATTAGTGAAAAGACGTGTTTCACTTTCTATAAATACTTATCCTATAGCAGAAAAATTACAATTAGGAGATCTAGATCTTTAGGCTCTTTATCATTTCATTCTCTTCAAGAGTCCATTTTTGTTCTTATTTTGAATTCCTACAAAAGCAGTTGAGAGATTAAAAGGTTCTCTTCAACTTCTATTTGAGTGCACCTTAGAGATTCCTGAGTGAGGTTCATTATATCGTCACGTTGCCATTTGTACGGGGTTAGCAACGAAAATCTATTTTGAAGACAATGCCATCCATAGGGTGTCTTGAACCAGTTTTTCAATTTTAACTCTATCTTATCTTTATTGTTATTACTCTATTTTGTTTGTCTGATATTTGTTCTTCTTAACGTGACCGTCATCTAATAATTTTCCAACACCAAAATGCAAGAAGAAGCATCTAGCAAATAAACAATATTGCAGGAGACTACAATTAGATAGATGTATGCATATTTAAGGAGTGCTAATTGTTGGGATAAACTGATCAAAAATACTTTTAAAATATTGTCCACTTTCATTCAAGCAGCACATTTTTCCCAAAATGCGAGAGTTACAAGTGACACTATTGGTAAAATCTTGGAATTTCGGATGAGAGCTTTTATCCAAAGAGAGTCGCAAACTTTATGTTGTTCCAAGTTCGGTTGTTATTGGGTTGACTTCGTCAAAAATGTCTTAGTGATACCATTGTAAATTTATAACCATCTGCAACTTAGAAGAACGATGATTTTCCACGAGTATGAGAGTGAGTTGTATCACTTATGAAGGGGTAACATTTTGCTACTACTATCTTTCAACTTTATAATGTGACAGGAGGAGCAAAAGGAGGTTTCCAGGAAGTTTCTTTGTCTTTCATTTGTTGTTTAACTCTTCCATTTCACATGATTTGCTGTTTATTCACTTTTTCTTTTCTAAAGTTTGATCTTGTGTATTTTTGTCTTGATCATTATTTTTATTTATCCAAAAAGACATGTTTTTATATTTATAAAAAAGCTAACACCTAAATGCATGTGAATTAGAAATTAGATTCTTTCCAATCATGCATGGAATCTGCTATTATTGGGATGTAAAGTTCTCTTTTCCGATTACTCATCATGAGTCTGTACAAATAATGCGAATGCATGATCATATCAGTGTCGTTGTCAAAGACAAAAAGGTTTAAAAACATAATACACGACATTTAAAGACCAAAAAGTATTTGAAGTTTGAGTTTTAACAAAGAAAAACGTAGAAAAGAAAATAAAGATATGTGTCTGGATAGTTACTTATCCATACCGGCTGTTTACATCAAACCAATGCAATTTATCATGGTTAAGAGATTTAATGAAGTGAATATATACATTAACTAATCATAATTAAGTGATAGTTATATATATTCAAACACATGTCATACATTTATTGATTTTACATAGAATTTTATGACTATACATTCTATGCAGGGTAATTAAAAGAATTAAAAAGAAGAGTTCAAAGTGAATATTTTCTAACTATATAGAAGAACCGGTTGGCTCACTTTTTCGTCGTCCGTTCCATTAAAAAAAAAAAATCAGATGGCCCCATATTAAACACCAACCAACATTAAAAAATATAAAAAAGCTAACCCACCATCTCCAAACATGGAAAAAAAAAGTTTTGACCCTATATTAACAAAATCAAGAATATTAAAAAAAATGAAAACCCATATTAAAAAAACAAACAATGTCAAAAAAAAAGGATCCCATATTAAAAAATCAAACAATATTCATTTAATTTTCAAAGTATCTTATTAAATCAATAATACATGATCATTGCCACATGCGTATCAACCCATTAACGAAAGAGCAAATGAAATTATCAACAAAGACAACAAACTTAAAATACTTATATATTTAAATAAGATATAACTTAATTACTTTTTCATTTTTTCCTTACTCTAATAAATGTGAAAAGAGATTAATGTCATAAAAGGAAAAATAATATTAAATGGAGATCAAATAATTAATAAGGTAAATTAGTGAAATTATAATTCTAATTGAAGTTTGAGTTTTCAAAAAAGCAAAAGACGTAGAAATGACAAGTAAAATGAGTTAAACCAAAAATATTTACCAAAAATTAAAAAATAGAAGTTCTTCATTTAAATAGAAAATCAAATCTCTATTTAAATAGAAAATTAAATTTCTACTTTGTTTCATTTTAAACATGTAAAATTAATATAATAATTTGAATTAAAATTATCCAAATCAAAATTTGATAAAAAAATAATAGGTATTGTTTAGCTCAATATAGAATACATTAACAATAGAATATTTGACACCTTTAAATTAATCGAATCAAAATTCAAAGTATCAATCGATGCTTAAATATTGCTATCGCTTTATCTCGACGTTCTGAGTGTTCTGACTTTCCTTTAAATAAGTCCTCTCTTTTAAAAAGTATTAATAAATTTTTGTCAATCCTTTGTATTCGTACCAAACACTAATATAACAAGTTTATTTATATTCTAAAAGAGGAGACAAACTACAATGATATATATATATATAAAGATTCGTTTGGCAATATTGCCAAAATAAACAGCATCTAAATGCTTCGTCCAGAAGTCGACACTTCGTCCCGCTTTTTATTTAAGGGCAAAAAAAAATCCTTTCATGTCCCACCCACTTTTTGTTGACACGTGTCTCCTATAAAAAACGACATTTTATACTTTATATTACCAACTCTTCTAAAAAGTAGATAGACATACTTTATTATATTTCTATTTTTCTACTATATTCATCGATTTACCCATTTTTCGTCCATATTCTTAAAAAAAAAAAAAGGTGGTTGTCATACTAAAAATGGTTAACGGCAATATTAAAAAAAAAAAAAGGAAAAAAGTGAACCCCAATTCTCCAAACTCATGAAAAAAACGAATCCCATATATTAAAAAAAAATACAAATGTCAAAAAAAAAAAAAAACGTGCACCCCATATATTAAAAAATTAAACAATATTCATGTAATTCAAAGTATCCCCATCAAAGTCAATAATAATTTATCTATCACACATGCGTATTAACCCAATTGCCCTAACAATGAAATTCTTAAATAAAAAACATTGACCCCATATTATTACTTTTCTTCAAAGTTTGGGATCAAAAGTAGTTCCCAAATACTTGATAAATTTCCCTTTCTTTTCTTATTTTGTAGCATGAGATTTAATCTAGATATTTAATTGCTGTATTTGCTATTCCGCTATGTCATTTATTTGTTATGTTTACTAAAATAAATATACTTATTTTAAAATAAGATAGAATTTAATTACTTTTTCATTTTTATTCTTACTCTAATAAATGTGAAAAGAGATTAATATCAAATGGAGATTAAATAATGAATAAGGTAAATTAGTCAAATTATAATTCTAATTCACGTTTCCAAAAACCATGCAAAAGACAACATGACAATTAAAATGAGCTAAACCGGAGAATATTTACCAAAAATTAAAAAAATGGCATTTCTTCGTTTAAATAGAAAATTAATTTCTACTTTGTTGTTGTTTTAAACATGTAAAATTAATTTAATAATTTGAATTAGAATTATCCAAATCAAAATTTGATAAAAATAATAAGTATTTTACACCTTTAAATTAAACGAATCAAAAATTGAAAGATCAACCTTTGCTTAATTATCGCTAGGCGCTTTTTATCCAAAGAGAATGAAAATAGTTTTCGTTTAAACAAGTCTTTTTTTTTAAAAAGTATTAATAAATTTTTGTAGCAAACACGAATATAATAAAGCTTTAGATACGGATGTGAACATAGTATAGATATATATCCATAAAAATAAGACAAACTAAACTACGTTTATTATCATAAAAACAAAAGATACAAACTTATATATATATATATATATATATATATATATATATATATATATATATATATATATATATAATCACTATCTCAACATAACCATATATACATAAATACACTAGATGGAAAAGCCACGGGCCATGATGGTATTACTTACAAGATAAAAGCCATCTTTAGTTTCCTAATATATTGAAGAGAAAATTGATTGAAGGTCGTCATTTTGCTTAGGCATTTCATAGGCAGTTTGGTCATTTCGGTCAAAACAAAAATAATATGATGGGCCTCAATACTTTTTAATTGTAGGAATCTTCTGAGTGTTTGACTAAATTTTTTTTAATTTTTTTTTTCGTTTCAGTTTTTGCCCCTGCTTTTGTACTTATATTGTATGGTTTGCCTGTCCCTCTTTGCTGAAACCGAAAAGTTAAAAGACAATTATATCTCTCAAAAAGCAGAGAGGAGAGCCATGTCCGGCAGCTTTTTGCCCTTGGTTCTTTCTTTTATGGCAGAGCTAAGGGATAAAAATGATTCACTCTCTTTGAGGAAAAGAGATTTCACTTTTTTTACTTTTAAGCGACGGAGCTTTTAATTCAAAGGTAATAAATTTTTTAAATTTTTTTTTACTTTTTTACACTATGATTCAGGGGTGAAAAATTATAATTTTAATGATTAGGGCTAAACACAACTCCAACTCTAACTTCAAAAATTTAAAAAAAGCTTTGTTTTTTTCACTTTTGACCAAAACGGCACCTTAAATGTATTCATGGTTTTTGGTCAATATTGCCAAGTTTGAATGAACACTATATAAATCAAAAAATACCCACACATGCACCCCACTGTTCCCGGCTCCCTCTTAGTACGTAATCTGTCCACCCATCCAATGGGTCCTGCCCTTGCCCTACACGCCCTACAAAAAAAATATTCTTTTTAAATTAAAGGTTTTTTTTAAGTTTTTTTATCTCACTTCCCCACTCCCAAAAAAAATTTATTTCTCTATTTTTAAAAAAAATTTGAAAATATTTTATTTTTGGTTTTTTGCACCACCCCAAATCATCCACCCTCCTCCCCGCCCTTGCCCCCATTGGTTAACGGCAATATGAAAAAATTTTTTTTAAAAAGATTTCAAAAAAAAAAGTTGTTTGTTTTTGTACCAATACCCACCTTGGCCCCGCGCCCCAACCCCCACCCTCCCAAAAAATTAATTTTATTTAAAAAAAAAAAAGTTTTGAAAGGTTTTTGTTTTTGATTTTTTACCCCTTGAAGCATCTTTCCCGCCACCCTAAAATTGAAAAGAAAAAAAATACTTTTTTTAAAAAAGAGTTTGAAAAAAAAAAATTTGTTTTGTTTTTACAGAATTCACCCACCCCCCACCTCCCGACCGCCCCCCACCCTCCCAAAAAAATTAATTTTATTTAAAAAAAAAAATTGAAAAGTTTTTATTTTTGTTTTTGGTTTTTTCACCCCATCCCCCCTCCCGTTCCCAAGTACCCCCATTGTAATTGTTTTAGACAAAAAAAATATTTTTAAAAAAGATTTTGAAAAGTTTTTTTTTTTTGCACCACCATAGGCATCCCAAAAAAAATTAATTTTATTTTTAAAAAAAAGTTAGGAAAGTTTTTGTTTTTGATTTTTGCGGGACCCTTTTAATTAAACCCCCCCCAACCCCAAAAAAAAAAAAATCTTGACAAGTAATTTTTTCTTTTTTATTAAATTCACCCATTAAAAAAAAATTTGTTTTAAAGAAAGTTTTGAAAAGTTTTTATTTTTTGTTTTTTAACTCCATCCCCCCCCCCCCCCCCCCCCCCCAAAAAAAAATTCTTGAAAGAAGTTTTGAATTAGAGAGAGAGATACCTCCTCCATATGTTGATCTAGCAAGCCGGAAGAAGGCGGACAAAGAGGCCCGTGGAATCGGGGAATCATTGCGAACGAGGAAAAATAAATGCTCATTATACAAAACAGCTGGCATAAAAATAGTTATTTTTTGGAAATTTATGACATTTTAATATTGTTCTTTTTTAGAATGATAATTTATGTTCTTGGTGTTTGTGAACTTGGTTTATATGATATGTTGATCGTGTTCAAATCACAATGTGTGTATTCTTGTTAATAAATTGTTGTTTTCCAACAAGTAATGAATGCTTGCCGCCCCACCAACTCCACCCAAAAGTAACTTATTGGGTTTTATCCAACAAGTAACAAGACTTGTTGAAAGGTTTTTTATTTTGTTGGAACACCCTATCTCACTTGCCGCACCCCCACACGATACTATTCTTCCGCATCGGATATTACAAGTTGAATGATAAGATACTATGTGTTCACTCCATATTTAGTGATCAACAAAGGGAATCAATGATATTTAGTGATAAATAAAGGAAATCAACGATATGTAGTGATAAACGTATAATACTTAATCAATTTGATGTATTTTGAGTCAGGAAAGATGATTTACCAAGTCAGTATGCACTAAATCAAGTGGTCATTAGAGTGAATTAATGTGAACTACTAGATTCACCCATATTTAGTGATAAACAAAGGAAATCAACGATATTTAATGATCAATGTATAATACTTAATCAATTTAATGTATTTTGAGTCAGGAAAGATGATCTACTAAGTCGGATGCACTAAATCGAGTGATCATTAGAGTGAATTGATGTGAACTACGTGATTCACCCATATTTAGTGATAAACAAAGGAAATCAATGATATTTAGTGATCAATGTTTAATACTTAATCAATTTGATGTATTTTGAGTCAGGAGAGATGATCTACTAAGTCAGTATGCACTAAATCGAGTGATCATTAGAGTGATTTGATGCGAACTACTTGATTCACCCATATTTAGTGTTAAACAAAGAAAATAAATGGTATTTAGTGATGAATATATATATCTACTAACATCCTTAATGGATTAGATGAGCAATTCTAAGTTTATTCTTCTTAAATCGAGTAATCATTAGAGTGATTTGATGTGAAGTACTTAATTCGACCATATTTAGTGATAAAAAAATGAATTCAATGTTATTCAGTATAAACAAAGGGGTTCAATGTGATCAATATCGTGAATATGTTGCAATAATGGAGGAGTTGTTGCAACATATGAGATACATGCGGCAACATATGAGTAAGTTGTGCAACATATGAGATACCTGCTGCAACATGTGAGTCAGTTGTTGCAATAATTCAAACAAGGTAATTGATCATTGCAACAACTACGCAACTGTTTAAACATCGATCCATATGTTGAAACAGATTAGTAACTTATTGCAACTTCTTCAACAAATGTATGATCCAAGTTGCAACAATTAACTCATCTTGTGACATATTTTTTAGTTTTTGCAATAATTTAAGCAATTGTTTGATTTTTTCCAACAAGGTGAGTAGTTTGTTGCAACAACTAAGCAACTTCTTTAAAAAAGATTAGTAACTTGTTGAAACAGATTAGTAACTTGTTGAAATAAATTAGTAACTTGTTGCAACTTCTTCAACAATTTGTATGCATCTATGTTGCAACAATTAGTAAGCAAAATAAATAAGTTCATAAACGAAATTATTCAATGGACACCTTGGTTCTAAATACCACAACTTAAGTAATAATTTGTTAAATAGCGCCGGGGTGTATGGATTTTCTTGATCTACTCCATCTCCTTCGTTTTCATCATTAGTTTCTTCATCTTCTAGTTCTTATTCACTTTCTTCATTTGTATCTACTGCTTCTTGGCTCTGTTCTTCATCATTTCTGAGGAATGATTGTTAGTTTGGCTGTCAATTTGACTATATCTTTCCTAAACATTTGCTGATTCATAAATAGGTTGTCTACTTGTTGCAACAAGTGTAAAATTTGTTGCACTACAATTGTTGCAACAACTACAAATCTGTTGGATATCTTCTACAAACAGAACCAAATAACCGAAGCTATGTCCAACAGATTTGTAGTTGTTACAACAGATTGTCTACTTATTGCAACAAGTGTAGAACTTGTTGCAACAACTACAAATCATGGGATATCTTTTACAAAGCGGAGAACTAAATAAGCTGAAGGCTATGTCTAACGATTTGTAGTTATTGCAAGTATTATCTACTTATTACAACAAGTGTAGAGCTTGTTGCAACATCGAAATTTGTTGATATCTTGTACAAACGAAGAGAATAAGCGAAGTTATGTCCAATGATTAGTGAGTCATTGCAACATATTGTCTACTTTGTTGCAAAAAGTGTAGAACTTGTTGCAATAACTACAAATCTCAGTTGGTTATCTTCTACAAATAGAATCGATAAATACACGTGACAAGAACAAAAAACTATCTGTTGGATATATTTTCCTAAACCACGAACCATACCAGACAACAATAAAAAAACCATCTACTTCACTACAAACACACAACAACAACCTGGATTTTATCCAAACTATTCCTAAACCCCAAAAAAAAAAAAAATTCAAAACTTCCTTTCAAGATTTTTTTTTTGGAGTGGGTGGGGTGTGCAAAAAATCAAAAATAAAAACTTTTCAATTTTTTTTTTTGGGTGGGTGGGGGAAGTAAGAAACCAAAAAAAAAAAAAAAAATCAAAAACTTTTTTTTAAAAAAAAAATTTTTTTTTGGGGGGGGGGGGGGGGGGGGGGGGGGAGTTCAAAAAAACAAAAACAAAAACTTTGCAAAACTTCTTTTTTTAAAACAATTTTTTTTTGGAGGGTGGTGGGTGCAAAAAAACAAAAAGAAAAATTTTTCTAACTTTTTCTAAAAATTATTTTTTTGGGGGGTGAAATGGCGGGGTAAAAAAACTTAAAGAAAAAAATTTGGGGTGGGGGAGCAGCGCGGCTAGGTGAGGGTTGGGAGGAAGGGGTGAAAAAAAAAAAAGAAAATCAAAACTTAAAAAAAAAAAAAAAAAAAATTTGGGGGGGGGGGGGGGGGGGGAGGTCGAGGGGGTTCTTTGGTAAAAAAAAGCAAATCAAAAAATTTAAAACTTTTTTCTTAAAAAATAAAAATTTGGGGTTGGGGGGGCACGGGGTGGGAGCGGAGGGGGGGTGAAAAAGCAAATAAAAAAATTTAAAACTTTTAAAAAAAAAAAAAAAATTGGGGTTGCGGGTGGACGTGGGGGGGGCGGAGGAGGGGGTGGGAGGGTCGTACCTGGTGATAAAGCAAATAAAAAATTTAAAACTTAAAAAAAAAAATAGGGTTTGGGAAGGGGGAAGGGGTGGGGGGAAGGGGAAATTTGGTGGGTATTTTTTTGGGATTAAGTTAGGGTCTTTTTATATTTTGTAAAAGATTACGGTCGGAAGTTTTAAAAATTATAATTCAGTCTCATTTAACTTAATCATATTTTAAGACAAGTTTGACTTTGGCTGGTCAAACTTGTCACCATTTCTAATTAGTAGACTTATTTGTCCCACACCATAAGTTAAATCTTCCAACTTAACCTGGGTTAAACATTTAGTTAACTAAATGAATCTTGTCCCTTAAATTATATAGGAGACACGTGTCAACAATTCAAGACCCACTAGATGAAATGGACAGATTGAGTACCGGAGGGGCGCCGACTCCAAAACGGTTTGACAACCATCATTAATTGAGAAATTTTATTCCATGTCTTACACAACTGACAATAATTATGTGAGACCTGTTATTTTCAAACAAGTGGTATTTTTAATGGTTCCACCTCATAACTCATCAACTCTTTCTCCTTCCTCTAATCCCTTTCACTTCTTTTTTTTATTTTTTTTTGTTTTTCAGCTCTTCATTTCTTTCTCCTCTTATTCCTCTATTTCCCGTGCTTTGCCATTTTCGATTTATTTCTTCCATTTGAGTACAACAATACGAACAGTAAAAAGAATTTTTACCGATTAAGTAACAGGAAGTGAAAAAATTAATGTTCTTCAATTCTTGATTTGGAAGTTATGTTTTTTATTTTTATTTTTATTTTTTTATCTATCAATCTTTTTCAACTCTTAATCCACAAATAGAAAAGAAAAGTAATTTTACCTCATGACCTTAAGAACAGAAAAAACTAATGATTGTTTGCTTAGAAATCAACCAACAAAATTATGGTAAATAAAAGAAAACAAAATAAATATCTTAAATTAAAATAGCTGAACATAAGATTTTCACTTATCAAGAGATAAAATTCCAAAATTTGTGAAACAACCAATTTTTTATTTTGCACCATCATTTTCTTATCTTTTTCTCTTATCTCTAAAATTTACATCCCTTTTCCAAATTAGTATAAACTCTTCTAATTCCACAATATCTCATTTCTTGCAAACATAAGAGTAGATCAGGAAAAACGCATTTTTAAAGAGCTAGAAAAAGAAATAGTTAAGAAGAAAAATAAATTATAAAGAAATACAAGGAAGAAGAAGAAATGAAATCATGAGAGGACGAACAAGAGTGGAAAATATAAGAAAAAGATAGGGAGGGACGGGGAGTCTGCCAATTTTTGTGGCTTTGACAGGTGGGCCTCAAGAAGTCTTTTTGTCAAATGCTAAATGCCTCGCACAACTATGATGTGGCGTATAAGACACAAAATAAAATTTTCCTCATTAATTGAACGGAAAAGGGCCAAATATAACCCTGTACTATCGAAAAAGGGTCAAATATACCCTTCGTTATCTTTTTGGTCTAAAATATCCCTAACGTTATACATTTAAAGACAAATATACCCTAGAAAACGTTAAAGTTGACTAATGTGAGGCCTAATCACGTGACATTAATATTTTAATGAAAATAATACCATGTGATATGCCAGGCATTCACTAAACAAATTCAATTTTACACCCCATTCCCTTCCATGTCATCTTTACCATAGGCACCACGCCACACCACCATTATGCCCACCACCTTACTTTATTTGGTGGTTTCGGTAGGAAGATTCAACTTTTGAAAACCTAAAACCCCCAAATCCAATTTCAAACCAAAATTCTCACGAAAAGATTCAAAACCCATCTCTAAAATCCTTCAATCTTCAATACCCAAATTATAGATGTTGTTAAATTTGAATATATTCTTCAACATTTCTTCCTTTTTCCACCATTTCCCTCTGTTTTTCTTCTTTTTGGTCATCATCATGATAGGTGTCAAAATTAGAACCATCAATGTTCCTGTTTCTTATTTTCAAAATCTTTCTTTCCACGTGATTTGGTATTTCAAGATATATCCTCTTAATTATTTCATCCATAATTCCATATTAGTCTTTGTATAGAGTTCTTGAATTTAAAAAAAAAAAATCAGTAGAATTTATTTCTTGTTCTTAAAAATTCCCTTTTGATTCTTTGCCAATTTTACTTCTTTGGTGATTTCAATAGAATTATTTAGTTTGTCTAGCTTTCTGCTCACTAATATTTTTGCATTTTTCCCCTTCCAATTGATAAAGATGTGGTTGATTTGTTTTCTCGTGTTAACCAAGTGCTTTGTGACTTGAAGCTTTCCGTTTTTATGGAGAAAAGTGGTGGGCAATTAAAATAGTGGTTCTAATGGTGAAAGATGATAAGGATTGGGAGCGGGTGGGGGAAAAATTGGTTTTTTTGGTGACGTGACATATCACATTTGGTATTATTTTCATTAAAATATTAATGCCACGTGGGATTAGGCCCACACTAGTTAAATTTTTAATGGAGCTAGATATTTGAAATAAAGTATAACGTTAGGGGATACAAGGAAGGAAAAGATATAATCATGAGAGGGGGTATATTTAATAAGCCTTTTTCGATAAGTGACAGGTGGGTATATTTGACCCTTTTCCGTTAATTGAACAGGGGGAGGCAGTGTGACCTACAACACTAGCCCCATTCTCCCAATACCCTCTGAATTGCTCTTTAAGCTATTAAATCCAAAATGAATTCATTTTGCCTTTTTTGTTTAACGCTCTTGCAGGATAAATTATAAAGGATATCTATGATGTCTTTTCTGGAATTGAATTTCACCAAAAAAAGGAGTTGAATTTAACTAAACGATTACATTAGTATTTACATGAAAGAGCTTTTTAATTCAGTCGCTAATAAATTGGCACTTTGGTGACTTTAAAAATGATCGAGAACTTCTCAAGAAACTTGTGAATTATAAAAATGTCAATGAATAAAAGAAAAAGAAAAATATTAGTGTTATTGTAATTTTATTTTAATTTATACATTAATTAGTTTCCGATTCTTAGACTCCATTTTACCACAATAAAATTCTTCACATTATTTCAGTTATGTAGTTTTAAAAGTCAAAGATTTTTGCGGATATCCCTTAGAAGCAAACTAATTACGCGAGCCTACCCCCGTTACTTTCCTACCCCTAAAATATTTACCCGCCATACCTCTAAATCCCACAACAAACTTCAGCATACAAAAACGTGACCAACGCCTAACCAAAAACAGAGGCTTCATCAAAACAGAACATCGTTCCCCCAAAATTCAAGCCAAAAATCCCTAGAAAACATGAAATTAACTACAAAAATTCACCTATCAGATCCATAAATACAAAACCAAAACGAAATCGACTCCAAATTACAAATTCGAAGTTTGATCTCACACGCAAATCTACACTTTTCAACTTTCGAATATCTGCAATTCAATCTTCAGATCTGAAAAACAACTTTTTTTGGGATGGATGATGTTACAGTTTTGGTTCAATACAATGGAATCTGGGATAGCAATAAAAAATACATCAATTTTAAGGTTGATGCAATTCTCGTCAACAGTAGCTGCATGAACTTCTTCTTCGAATGGCAACTCAATTACAGGTTGATACCACTACAATAAAGCTCGAAAGTAAATACGAACTTGCAGAAGGATTTCCAGCTATGAATATATTCAACGGTATAACAGTCAAAGTGTACTTCGACTTGAAGAAGAAGAACACTGCTAGCATTGCCTATCCACTATCAATCTCGATGAACACTATCGTCGCACAAATCGCACCACAAATTGATTTCCCTACCGGTTCATCAAACATTAGACAACTGATCAACAATAATGATATCAATATGGTTGTAACTGATGAACAAATTAAGCAAAACATAATTACCGACCCGTGCAACCAAATAATTAAATTTGGACAGGCTTTCATTGACAAAGCCATGCTAATCAATGTTATACGACAGTACTCAGTACAAAAGAAATTTGAGTATCGAACCAAAAAATCATGTAACAGGAAGTTCGTCTCGATTTTTCACCTGTGACACTCTTAAAACAGTCCTCCATGATGCCATCATGGTATAAAAGTATACTAAGATGGTATCATGCAGGACTGTTGCAGTCCTTCAATAAAACACCCTTCAACAGTCCTCCATGATGCCATCATGGTATAAAATATACTGAGATGGTATCATGCAGGACTGATGCAGTCCTTCAATGAAATATTCTTCAACAGTCCTACATGATACCATCATGATATAAAAATATACTGAGATTATATTACCATGATGGTATTATGTAGGATTGCTGAAGTCCTTGAATAAAACAGTCCTCAGTGCTACATGATACCACAATGGTATAAAAATATACTGAGATGGTATCATGCAGGACTGCTGCAGTTCTTCAAAAAACATTCTTCAACAATCCTCCATGATACCAACATGATATAATAATACACTGAGATAGTATCATAGAGGACTGCTGTAGTGATTCAATGAGACACTTTTCAACAATCCTTGAATGAAAGTCACAGTCTTCCATAATACCATCATGGTATAATAATATAATGAGATGGGTATCATGCAGAACTACCGCAGTCGTTCAATGAAAACACTTTTCAACTGGGGCGGAGCCAGTGTATGTCCAGGGGGTTCATCCCTCGGTGAAAAATTACAGTGTATTTTTAAAGTTAAAATTATTTTATTATGTATATATAATAGATATTGAACCCCCTGACTTCTTCGTATATTTACCTTTTAGAATTTTTGAACCCCTGGATGAAAATCACTGCTCCGACCTTCTTTCCTCCATGATGCCATCATGTAGGGTGGTACATGGACCGGGTTGGTTCGAATTTTTTAAATACCAAATCAAACCAATTGCGTCGGATTTTTTAATTTATAAACCAAACCAATAAAATTCGAATTTT
Organism: Lycium ferocissimum; assembly: GCF_029784015.1. Classification (NCBI taxonomy): domain Eukaryota; kingdom Viridiplantae; phylum Streptophyta; class Magnoliopsida; order Solanales; family Solanaceae; genus Lycium; species Lycium ferocissimum. The sequence goes on along the minus strand of NC_081348.1, from coordinate 25,509,957 downwards.
TCAACTTCGGGTTTTCTCGGATTATTCGATTTTCTTGGGTTTTTCAGGTTTTTTTGGGGAAAAGTCTTCATACAAAACATATAACTTTTATTTCAAATATTTCTTTATTCGTAATCAGATACAACTATATAACTAAGGTGTTTCTTAAGAAAAGAACACAAAATGTGAGATGGGTGATGACATCGTATTAAAATATTCAATACAAAAGATAATAAAATCGGTTAAAATAAATATTGTTAATTAATAAGCCATAAAGAAAATGACCATAATCTAAAAATACAAAGTCATGCTAAAATAAGTACGGCTAGTAAGTATTAATTACATGACAAAGAAAAAAATTAAGTTATGTATTTTCATGCTCCAAACCAATTATGCAAAACTAAAGAAATGATATCTAACATTACTGTCATTCCTAGTGTTAGAATTGAATTTGTTTTGTTTGCATTAGTGTTGAGTTGGTTTTGATTTGGACTTTGTTTGGGTTACCGGCATCCATGGGATATAAAACTTATTGACATCAAAATTCTTAGTTCATGCTTATAATAATATGGTAAAAGACAAAAACCTATGAAAGTTTTTAAGATATATATATAAATTATACATTACAAATAAATATTTTTATGTATAAAATATTTTTAAAATCGAATACACGCAATGTCGGGTTAGTTCTGTTCGGTTTGACTTTTTTTTTTTTAGCTAAAATCAAATCAAACCAATTATGTTCAGTTTTTTTTTCAACACCAAACCATTAGTCGGATTTTTTTATTGGTTTAGTGCGGTTTCTCGGTTTTCTTTGTACACCCTTACCATCATAATATAAAAATATACTGAGATGGTATCATGAAGGACTGCTAAAGTCCTTGAATGAAACAGTCCTCAGTCGTCCATGATACCATCATGGTATTAAAAAAATACTTAGATGGTATCATATGTAACTACTTCAGTCCTTCACACGTGTGTGTTCTCTATTGCTGTAAAATCGGTGTCATGATGCCACCATTATATGCAGATATTTTGTTGTCTGTGTCAACGAAACATGTGAATGGAGTCTTAAATTAGGAAGTGTACGACACTCAAACATGTTTCGAGTCACATCTCTCAATGATGTTCACATCTTCCCAAAGAGTGATAGATTTTGCCCAAAAATATATATCACATAGTGACAGGGTATCATAGAAGGTTGATTCATTCCTTCAAAAAATACTACTCAATCCTCTATGAAACCTACATGGTATATCTTATACTGAGAGGTATCTTATAGGATTGGCGTTTTTATTCCTTCGAGAAAAACACTCAGTCCTCTATGATATCATCCTAATATATACTATTACATGATACCATCGCAGTATATTTATACCATTGCAATATCTTCCTTCAATGAAACACTCTTCAACAACCCTACATGATACCATCATGATATATACCATATAATCAAATGGTATCATGAAGGATTGTTGAAGTCCTTGAATGTAACAATCCTCAATCCTCCATGATACCATCATGGTATAAAAATATATTGAGATGGTATCATGGAGGACTTATTAAGTCATTCACATGTGTCAACAGTCTTGTATGATGCCATCATGGTATATACCATACATAAAAATGGTATCATGAAGGACTATATATACCATGATAGTATCATGAAGGACTGCTTCAGTCGTTCAAAGAGAATCCTTCATGCTACCATCAGGGTATATAAATCTACCAGATGGTATCATGGAGGACTATTTCATTCCTTCAATGGCATTTCTTAATCCTCCATTATACCATCTGCGTAGATTTATATACCATGATGGTATCATGAAGGGTTTTATTGAATAGAGAGTTGGTTTATTCCTTCAAGAAAAACACAACTCAATTCTCTATGATACCCACATAGCATATATCATATACCAACAGGATATCACGAATGACTGACCCACACATGATATATCATATGCTGATAAGATATCCTAGAAGACTGATTCATTCCTTCAAAAGAAAAAAATATAGATCAATCCTATATGATACCCACACGGTATATATTTGTACTGACAATGTATCATAAAGACTAATTTATTCCTTCAAAAATAAATCTTCAATCCTTTAGAATACCACATATATATCATATAAGGATATCATAAATCACATATTTCATTCGAGTCACCAATCGAGCAAAAAAGGGAGTTCGGGGGGGGGGTAATTTTTTTTTTTTTAATAACAAATAGAGTTTAAGCTTAATATTTGATATATTAATTTTATTGAAAAATAGAGTCATATTTTAGAGATAACCTTTGTACATTTGCTAAAAAGAAAAAAATTATAAAAATATGTTTTCAATTAATATAGGTTGTAGTAAATAAGCTAGTGACTTTAGCATTTTTCTTAATTACTTCTTGTTGTAGTCTAATTATTTTTTTATTTTATAGTTTTATTAGTCTAAAAATAATTAGCTACTATATTTAGTTTTATATTTATTTTCATCCTTGAAACTAAAACAAAAAAGACACAAAAAAAGAAGGGAAAAGACAAGAACTAGTCGCCAAATTTAAATGGAGCACCCATAAATAACAACTCAAAATGCAAAATAAAAAAATTAAACAATAGTATGAACCAAAAAGAAGCAACAGAGCCACAACTATTGGCAAAATCAATATACGTTGCAATCTGACAACGTGATGTCAGCCGATTAATTACTTTGGCCGAGGGGATATAGTGTAATTATTTTTGGTGGGGGCAAAGTGCTTTTCCCAAATTTTTGGGAAGAGGTGAAGAAAAAAAATAAGCTGCGAGGATTAAATGATCTATATATTATTAGTCGGTTATTTCTATAGCCGGGTGATTGGTACAGAGTATAACTCTAAATTAAAGTCTAATAGGTCAAAGAAGGGTAGTTTTAAACTACTATTTCCAATATGTTATAGGCATTTTGAACATTTTCTGAAATTAAAACAAGCAGGCTAATCATTTATAAAGCCACCTTAGAGCCAACCAACACAATAGAAAGAGAATAAACTACTTCGCACATTTGCACTCTCAACAGAATATTGTCAATGTGCCCTATGCCTATGATTAGTGAAGTTTTTCCATTTTCTTTTCAGAGAAGCAAATTGCAATAAAATCATCTTTTCCTACTCTTGCTGTAATTGGCATCGACTTTGCAAGGATAGAGCAAGTTCATTAAACCAAGAAAACACTAGTTAATTTGTAAACTGCAAATACAAAAATTTGTGGAGATGAAATATGCAATTCTAAATATCATATAAACAAGTTAAATGTCTGCAATCCTGCATGTTAGTTTTCCTAATGAAAATTTTATCCTCATATTCAGAAGCAAGATTTCACCATATCTCTGTGCAACTTCATCGCACGATTCAAACATTTACAAGTTCTATAACACGAGGCCCAAAATGTTCCTTAGTTGATAAAAATAAAAAATTGAACGAATTATCAAAACTGGGTCAAACTGATGAAGCACGAAAGATGTTCGACAAAATGCCTGATAGAGACGAGTTTACATGGACTACAATGGTTGCTGCGTATGCCAATGAAGGAAGGCTTGTTGAAGCAAGACAAGTGTTTAAGGATGTCCCAATCAAGAATTCAATTACTTGGTCTTCCCTTATTTGTGGATACTGTAAGCATGGTTTTGAAATTGAAGGATTTGAGTTGTTTTGGCAAATGCAAAGTGAGGGACATAGACCAAGTCAGTTTACATTGGGAAGTGTGCTGAGAATGTGCGCGATAAAAGGTTTGCTTTCAAGAGGTGAACAGATACATGGATATGCTATTAAGACTTGTTTTGATATGAATGTTTTTGTTATGACTGGTCTTATTGATATGTACGCGAAATGTAAGCGTATCTTGGAAGCTGAGTTTATTTTCGATATCATGTCAAATGGGAAAAATCATGTTACTTGGACTGCTATGATTAGTGGGTATTCTCAAAATGGCGATGCGTTAAGAGCAATTAAGTGTTTTAGTAGCATGCGTGCAGAAGGGATTGAGGCGAACCAGTATACATTTCCGGGTGTTTTAAGTTCTTGTGCTGCACTGTGTGATCTTAGGTTTGGGTTACAGGTACATAGTTGTATTGTTAATGGTGGTTTTGAGGCTAATGTGTTTGTTCAAAGTGCGTTAATCGACATGTATTCTAAATGTGGTGATTTGCATAGTGCTAAGAAGGCATTGGAACTGATGGAGGTAAATCATGCAGTTTCTTGGAATTCCATGATGCTTGGATGTGTGAGGCATGGACTTCCAGAGGAGGCAGTGTCTTTGTTCAAAAGGATGTATGCTAGTGATATGGAAGTGGACGAGTTTACTTACCCTTCAGTTCTGAATTCTCTTGCTTGTATGCATGATGTCAAAAATGGGAAATGTCTTCATTGCTTGATTGTTAAAACTGGGTACCAGAGCTACAAGCTTGTAAGCAATGCACTTGTTGATATGTATGCTAAACAGGGAGACCTACCTTGTGCGATGAGTGTTTTCAACAGCATGGTTGAAAAGGATGTAATCTCATGGACATCACTCGTCACTGGCTGTGCTCACAATGGCTCTTATGAAGAAGCTCTGAAATTATTTTGTGAGATGAGAGTGGCTGAAATTAAACCAGACCAAATTATCACTGCTAGTGTTCTAAGTTGTTGCTCAGAGTTGGCACTACTTGAACTTGGGCAACAAGTTCATGTAGATTTTATCAAATCTGGCCTTGAGGCATCATTGTCAGTTGATAATTCTCTTATGACAATGTATGCCAATTGTGGGTGCCTTGAAGATGCCAAAAAAGTATTCAACTCAATGCAAATGCGTAATGTGATCAGTTGGACTGCTCTTATAGTTGCTTATGCCCAAAATGGCAAAGGAAAGGAGTCTCTAAGATTTTATGACGAGATGATTGCAAGTGGAATAGAACCTGACTTCATTACATTTATAGGCCTATTGTTTGCCTGCAGCCATACCGGTCTTGTTGACGATGGAAAGAAGTATTTCAATTCAATGAAGAAAGATTATGGGATAAGACCAAGCCCTGATCACTATGCATGTATGATCGATCTTTTGGGCCGTGCGGGGAAAATACAGGAGGCTGAGAAGTTAGTCAATGAAATGGATATTGAACCTGACGCTACTGTATGGAAAGCGTTGCTTGCTGCATGCAGAGTACATGGGAGCACAGATCTAGCAGAGAAAGCTTCAATGGCCCTCTTTCAGTTGGAACCACAAGATGCTGTCCCGTATGTTATGTTGTCAAATATCTATTCCGCTGCTGGAAAATGGGAAGATGCAGCAAAACTTAGAAGAAAAATGAAGTTGAAGGGTGTTAACAAAGAGCCTGGTTATAGTTGGATTGAGATGAATGGAGTGGTGCACACCTTTATATCTGAGGAAAGAAGTCACCCAAAGAGTGATGAAATTTACTCAAAACTTGATGATGTTATTGCATTGATCAAAGAAGCTGGATATGTGCCAGACTTGAATTTTTCACTTCATGATATCAATGAAGAAGGAAGGGAACAAAGTCTTTCTTATCATAGTGAGAAATTGGCTATTGCTTTTGGGCTTCTTTGTGTGCCAAAAGGAGTACCAATTCGGATTTACAAGAACCTTCGTGTATGTGGTGACTGTCATAATGCAATGAAATTTGTGTCAAGAGTTTTTGATCGACATATCATTTTGCGAGATTCAAATCGTTTTCATCATTTTAAGGAAGGGATATGTTCTTGTGGGGATTATTGGTAGAAAACATTCCTTTGGCTTTTCTTGGATCTTGTTTCCATTGCGCTTGGCAAGATCAGATCATCCAATTTCATTAATTGGAACTGATTACTCTCTGAGATTTATACGAGAGTCGGTTCCCTAGTCTCTATTTCGCAGCACTCTACTGCAACAGGCACCAATTGCCATTCCCCGGCATCTGGGGGATAACTGGTCCTCATTCTGAGAAATATGTTTGTCTCCATGAAGGTAGGATCTGCTTATCCTCAAGAAAGCTTCGTTTTACATGATCACATGATGAGTTTTCCTACACAGTATGAAACCATCTGCATTGTCCTTTAACAATAATTTTCTAAGATTTATTGTTTTCTCTAATTCTTGATGTCTACTATGCAGTTAAAGTTGGGAGTTACTTCCTTTTCAGTGGACAAATTACCCAAACAGAATAGGGACCTGAACTGTGCACTTGTAACCAACCAGCTCGGGGACCTAACCTATGCACTTGTGGGGCTGTTAGGGAACTTTAGATTGTGTTAAACTTTCCTAGAACTCCGGAAGTTATATGGTCTTGTTGATTGGAAAAATGTTGGGGTGCTTTATGCTTGGTTACAGCATTTGGTTGACTTGCAGGTGCTTCAGTGAGGTAATGATAAATTATTCAGCCACGCCCAATCCATGATTTACATGGCTAGGTCATCTCAGTTTTTTGTGGAAATATTCGAAATAAATCTCTAGCTTTGGAAGAAGCTCTCTGTTTCACCTGTGTCAGATAGCTACTATAAACTGTGTTGGAGTAAATTTTGGATAAGCTAACAAAAATTGGTTCTTGAACCTCCATTATTTCCTTTAAGTGCCATGTCCACCTAGTTGTTTGAAATCCTTTGCAATGTAGCTGATCTCTACTTTAGAAAAGTGTAATACAGATCCAAAACCTAGGCACAATTGAAAAGGAATTGTGTTTCCAGTTAAGACTAGAATGTGCATGCTATAGATCGGTCCATACTAGTGCTTGTGAATATCCGAGTGTTGCCTTGAGAGTAAGATTGGACATTGATATGCAAAACCAATATGTCATTCTCTTAGGGAGTTTACTGTTGTTTGTATAGCATGAAAAGTTAATATAAAAAAGAAGAAGAAAAGTAAAGGGGCATGCTATCTTGTAGTGTAATGTTCTGAATGTAAAGGTGTTTCTACTTTTGACTAAAACTCTTTTCTTTTGACTCAATGTCTTCCCTAATACCAAGAAGTGGGACGTTGAAACTTCAGTATAACTGGGAAAACCCGCATAAGTGAAAAAGATGGTTCTGTTCAGTGTTTTTCTTATCCTTTTTCACCTTCCTGTTGAAAAACCTAGACATTTGTTTTCTTGTCTTTTTTCTTAATAACTGATGACTCCTCAGCAATGCAATTATGCAAAGACTATAGAAAGACAACATGTTGCATGGGAAATTCCTACCTTCTCGTTTGCCCTTCCTTTCCAAGGATGCACAAGTTTTTTTTCTGGATGAAGTGGACAGTGGTTATATTCAGAAGTCTAGACACCTTACTTTCAGATTTATCATTCTCTTAATGTCTTGCCAATTAACTGCTTGATGTGTTGATTTTGAACTCTATCAAGTACATGTACGAATTTCTTATTTTATTTCTTATTCCTTTATGCCAAAGTATAATTTTACTTTTGCTTGCAGATATTTAGAGCTTTCCCACCACCAGTCCTCTGTTTCTCTATTGCGAGCATATGGAAAGTGTATAATATTTCATAAACCCTAGTGTTAATTGCCTGCCTTTGGTTGTCTGGGGGACCTCAGTCCCAGTCTTTATTGTGAGCATATGGCAAGAGCATAATATTTCATAAAGCCTATTGTTCATTGCCTGCCTTTGGTTGCATGGACCAGAAGAAAAGCACATGTTATTGAACAAAGTATGCTCATCATTCCCCAGTCCCCCAAGACATCAGAGCCCATTCCATTGAAGTCAATGTGGTCTTTCCTATTGTGGGTGCAAGAAGGTAGAATAGCTACACACATTTCTTGGAACCATCCCCTATGGAGTGGATGGAAACTAAACGCAAACAAACTGATAATGTTCTTGATGGAGGAAGTAATTAGCGATTTGCAGCAGTATCAGCTCTCTGATGGGACAGCGGGACGGGTTTGAAAGCCACATTCACTTTGGTTTGATCCTGGAGACTCTGGCAAGAGAGACTTAAAAATAAGTTACGGCGAAAAAGAAGTTTGAGAGAAAAAGAGCCTACTGTGGATTAATTGGAATAATATAATGTCTGATGTGATGGTTATATCTGTGATGGTGTATTCTCTTTGTATAGATCAAACACTTATCTGTTGCAAGTTCATAAATCATCTAAACCACATGCGAGGTCCTCAGGCAGTTGTCAATAAGTAAACAAACCTATCTTGGTTGTCCTTGTTTGTTGAATTTGGGATGTAATCTCCCTGGTTCAGATTTGCTGTGAATCTGTGAGCACAGGACCACAAAGCTGTACTTGAACTATTTAGGTGCTGATTTTTATAATAGAGATTGTAGTTGCTGTTAGTGCTTTGAATCCATTTTCTCCAATTGATGGCTACGATTAATCTTAAACTGTTGAATGAGGAAACCGAATACGTATCCAATGGGCTAGTGATTCCTTAATTAGTTTTATTGCTCAAATTTTCAAGTCTCATAAGCGGAGTAACACTTCTTAAGTTATTTTGCCCTCTATCATCTAAAAGTGTGTGGCCTAAAGTTCAATGTATTGAAAAAAAATTGGGAAAGCAAAAAATTAACTGATTTCTTTATACACATTTATGGAAAGTTGGCCATTATATATGTAAAAGGATAATAGTATATACTTAGTAGAATGGTCAAGATCACACAAATAAACACCCTGAAGAAAAAAGAGATATTTGCCCACTAATTTCGGTGATTATACAGTATCCATCCATTATTTTCTTCAGTGTTAATGCAAGTGGAACCTATTATTTTTCTTTGAGCCGAGAGTCTATCAAAAACATCTCTACCTCCCAAAATCTACCTCCCAAAATAGAGTAAGGTCTACGCACACTCCAAAGTGTAGGATTACAGGGTAAGCTGTTGTTGTTGTTAATGCAGGTGGTTGATCTTCGAAAATAGCTAAATAATGTGAACGTGTATGATTAGGGAACGCTTGTAAACAGCCGATGAATGAAAGCATTTCATTTTCTTTTCCTTCATTCGAGGAAATGCACCACTTAGTAGAGTTCAAATATTAACTTAGTAGCGACTATATTGGCATGAATGCAATGTCACCTTCCTATCAGGCAACCAGAAGAGAAGAAATGGTGTACTTTAAAGAATAGAAAAATCCTAATAATTCATCTATAACTCGAATTTGGGAGCACTCATTAATCCGATGAATACCCCTCAAACTAGATATTGCTACAACGTATATTTTAACAGCGGGAAACTCTCATCTAAAACTGCTGGGGTATTGAACGCTTAACACATAGTATGTTTATGTAGACGAGACATTCCGATCATTCACCCGCAAATCTTACTGTCATAACCTCCATCCAAAACCAACTAGCAAGTTACTAGCTCCCATGTTCTGATGCTGAAATTCATCAAATATTACCAAGGCCAAGAATACCACTAGCTGCACTTACTGGAGCAACGTAACGCTGATTAGGCAACTAAAACCTCCCAAGAGAACTCATTTACAAAGCCTAAGCAACAATTTTCAAAAAATTCACTTGCGCATGTGTTCAGGAATAAGGCGTTTCCGCAGTTCAGCAGGTGCACCAGAGAGCTCTGCATGGAACTTACAATAGTCAGATGGAGGTATCAAATCTTGTGAAAGAAGAAGTAAAAAACTAAATTGAAGGTCACCTTGAGCTGTAAAGTTGAATAGGGGAGGCAGAGGTCGCCCATTTGGCAAGCAAGCATTTGGTTCCCTTAAAGCATCAAAGAAAGGGTGTGCACATGCCTCCAACTGTCAATGAATACACAATATACTCAAAATCCCCCGGTAAACAGACATCATGCACGTTCAAAGGATATACCACTTAAAGCCAGCAACAATTGCAGCTAGTGTGTGGAGTCATTAATTCTCAAAAACATTAGGAACAACACTGAATGTTATTTTAGAAATAAATTGTCTTTTACCATTTCTAAACTTTATAAGCATGCAGGAAAGATCACATAAAGAAGAAGATTCTTTACTTACAGCGGTACAGCGTAGAGTTGGAGAATATTGGAGAAGCCTTGATACCAGATCTACTGCTTCAGGGGGCATTCTTTTGTGGAATATCTGCAGATTGTAATCTCATTAAAATTTTATCCATGCTTGCTTAGTGTCTGGGTAAGTGGTTTGTGCACATTGAATGGACAGGTCTCAATAAATTTCATCTAGGAGATGACGAAGCAGGGAGGGAAACAACTCAATTAATAGTGAAGGAGAGACATCGACCTAATATGTTTTCACAAACCTTGTGCCACGGGTGAGCTTTGATCTGGGGAAACTTGAACTCGGTGTAGTTTGGATTCATGCACCTAATCTCCTCTCTAGTTGGTGTTCCCAAAATCTGATATGCATGAAGTATAGAAAACGAATTAGCAAGAGAATGCAACAAAATACACAAGACTAAGATCAGCTGTGTTATCAGTTAAAGAATCCTTGAATGCACACCTTGATGATTTCGACCAGCTGATCAACGCCACTTTCTCCAGGGAAAAGAGGCTGTAAATCATACAGCATTAAAATGTCAGATTTAGTATTCGAGGGTACTAACAATGAGAGCCTACAAACGTATATTGCTATTTATGCATTAGTTATTTAATCTTTTATACTTTTAGGAATTGGATTGCGCAGAAGGAAACAACTTAACAATATTAATGGTATCTAATTCCATAAATTTGAACACTTGAAACAGAAATAGCGACATTCCAGAGATTATGGACCATGAATATAACGTTATAGGTATCAACTAACCTGTCCCAAAAGTAGTTCAGCCATAACGCAACCAGCAGACCACACGTCAATTGCAGTTGTGTACTCTGTAGCCCCAAAGATCAATTCAGGGGCCCGGTAATAACGAGAACAGATGTACGATATGTTGGGCTCTCCGGGCACCTATAGCACAAAGGTTAAAATATTAGAGACTTTCTAATTGTAAGGAAAGAAGAAAACTTGGTTAGAGAATTAACACATACCAAAATCTTTGCACTCCCAAAATCACAGAGCTTTAGCTGATGTGTGTGGGGATTAACCTTCAGAAGTCAAATAAACCACAAATGGTCAAGGAAAAAAGGGGTGAAAGAGGATAAGCAAAAAGTACCAGACTATCAAGGACATATAAAGCAATAAGCATAACCAGAAGGATATTGACTACTCACCAAAAGATTCTGTGGTTTAATATCACGATGGCATACACCAAGAACACCGTGCATGTAATTCAGAGCCCGACATATCTGTAAAATTTATTTAGAGCATTTAATCTTTGAAGTCAAGATAGTTTGCAAGACAATAAATCTAAGTTGCTAAAATTCGAAATTCCACAACCTTGATGAGAAAAACGAACCAATGCAATAAGCTCACCTGATATGTGTATAGCTGCACATATATAATAGGCATGTGTTGGTTCATTCTGCTGTAGTGCCTTGAAACTCGATAAACAGTTTCAGACACGTACTCGAGGACAAGGTTAAGGTAGACTTCATTCTTCTCAGTAGTAGAATAGAAGCAGTGTCTTAGTTTCACAACATTAGGATGATCAAGCGTGCGCATAATCTGAAGCTCCCTGTTCTTGTATCTCCTATCCTGTAAGACCTTCTTTATTGCTACAGATTCACCAATTTCCAAGCACTTAGCCTGACGTATAAAAAAAGGCAAAGAGTGAATCAAAAAAGTCATCAACACAACTTGTAGTCAAGCATTTTAAATAGGCATTAGATAAAGCTATACCTGAAAGACAACTCCAAATGAACCAGTACCAACCACGCGCTCCGCCATGTATGATAGTGTCTGGTAAAATAGTATGAGGTCAACTTCTGATTGAGTTAAAATAAAAGCCTAAAAGAGGATATTGGGGGTAAAGAGAAATTGAAATATATTCAACTAATTCACCTGTTTCTCTTGTCCATTTCGACCACTCACTGTAGTCACAATTATCTGACCAGTTTCTGTTCCATTACCACTAACAACAGCAGGTTCCATATCCTGTGGAATGCAGGATAGATCAGCAACATTTTTCAGAATTTAAAGACAACTACGTTAGGTACTAAATTTGACTTGAAAGATTAGAAACTTTGGAGATACCTTTAAATTATCCTCTAGAGTATCAGCTTTTTCATCTTTAATTTTCATTTCATGCATTTCTTTAGGAAGCTCATCAACTTCAGAATTTTCAATTCTAGTATCCATTGTTGATGTACTTGGGGCAGTGGTTTCCTTAGACGTAGAAGCCATATCCTCCTTTGGAACTGTAGTAGTACATCTATTTTCCATTTGAGTTTCACCAACCACTCTTTGATGTACTTCTTGCTCAACCTTCACCCTCTTTATGCTCGCATTCGCATCACCACCCTATTAAAAATCAGTAAAAAAAAAAGGTCATATTCTTTATATGAATTACTGATAAATCTAATCAAAATAAATCAAAGAAAAAGAAAGGTACAAGCTTCCACTATAAATCCCATCATTGCATTACAAGTCTATACTAACAGAATCTAGAACACAACCCACCTAACCCTCACCTACCCAAGGCCAAGAAACATTTTTGAAAAAATGTCACATAAGCAAATGTTCAGCCAAATGGCATCAACCCTCTTGCAAGCCAAGATAACCACCTTAAAGTCCCATTTTTTTTTAATTGTATAACTTGCACATATTCAGAGCTAAAATGGTGAAAATCTCACTATAAAGCTATCTTTTTTCCCCTCCTCAAGAATCAGGAAAATGTTAAAAGAAGCATTCAACACGAAATTTTCAGCAAACCCCCTACCCAAAAGAAAAAAAATGAATTTAAACCCCTAAATTAAAAAAGTGAACATCTTTCTTCTCAAATTTCCAAATCAATTGAGACAAAATAAAGGCGACTGAAACACAAGAGAATAGTAAATTACAAAACTTTTCATAATTTCACCCCCTTTCCCTAAAACTTTAACTATGTATCTCCATTTGAAAGGAGAAAAACAAAGCATATACAATCCTAAACTAGCAGAGGTCAATTATATGAAACACTGAAATTCATTTGGGTCAAAAACAAAAAAAAAGAGAGAAAGAATGACTCGTTACAGGATCTGAAACAGAAGAACGTCCAGAAGCAATGCTCTTAAGGCGACGCATGACATTCATCTCTGCTTCGCCCACAAAACTCCCTCAAACTTTGTTTTTTCGGTGGAGATGAAGGAGAGAGAAAAGCAACAAGATAGACAAAGAAAAATGGACAGACTTTGAAATGCCAAAATATGACTCTACAACTAAAAGCCCCCCTTCTCCCTTCTCTCCTCTCCTTTTGCGTCAGAAGAAATAAAAGAATTCCAAAAACCAAAAAGCAGGATATGAGTCGAGTATATATGTTATTTAGAGTGGAAAAAAAGTTATACTTCTGAAAAACCACAATACATAAGGGAATGAGTAATGAATTAAGTAATTTTTTTTTTAAAAAAAGCATGCGGTAGTTTTGTTTTTGTAAAATTTTAAAATCACGCTATAAGGAGATTTGGTGCAACAATAAAGTTATCTCCACGTGATTTAGAGGCCACGGCTTCGAGTCGTAGAAATAGCTACTATCTAGAGCCCGTTTGGATTGGCTTATAAGTTGTCTATGTTTCGTTTTCACAAGTTTTTTTTTAGTGTTACTTACCTTTAAAAGTCATTTTTCACAGATAAAATAAGCCCAAAAAATAATTGGGCCCTTTTGGCTTAACTTATCTAAAGTAGCTTATAAGTTCGAAAATAACTTATAATAAAAAAAAAAGTTAGCCTACCCCAACTTTATTTTTTTTTTTTTATAATTTCTTTCCAAATTTTTATGTTCGCTTATTTTAAGCCCATCCAAACAGGCTCGTATCACCTCCTTTCGGGTGTAGCACTTTGCCGGACCCCTGCTAACGCGGAATGTTTTTTGTACCGAACTGTGTCATTTCTTTTTATATTACACTCGAAATTATATTATAATTTTTTTTTAGTTTGATGTGTTTTATTATGAATTATATTCACTCAAATATCTATGAAATAGAACTTGGAGGACTAATATTTTCATCTAATTTTCGGAATATACGAAATTATTTGAAATTAGATAATGAAGTCTCATAGAGTATATCGTATAGCACGATTTTCCTTTATAAATTTTGGGAACGAAACAGCAAAATTTTGAAAAAAAAATTTAAAAAAAAAGGAAATCTCTCTTGTTTTCTCTCTCTACTCTTAAAAATTCAAATTATCACTGGTCAAAGTCATGACCGAAAGCCCAATCATTCCTGTCTGCATATTTTTTTGTACTTGCAGTCAAACTTTAATTTTGAACCGTAGATTTACCATCATACTGAATCGAACGGTGAATATATAAGGAGTTCAATTGAAATGACAATAAAGACCTTAGCGTGGAAAGGGAATTACGAGGGGGCGTGCGATTTGAGACAATAATTATGCCAGCGGAATATTCGCGGGGGTCCTTTTTGTCTAACGTTTTGACTAGTCCTATCCTTTTCGCGGTTTGTCTATGACTTTGAATTCTTTGAATTACTTGGAAATCTTATAAAACATGTAAAATAAAAGGGAGGATCCAATGACTCATTGTGTCCAAAATAACCCATATTTATCTAAGAGAAAATAATATTTAGGACAAGAAAAACATAAAGGTTCACCAAAAAAAGAAAAAAACACACTGAACCACCAAAGGATATGTCCAGTGGATGGAGTTGTTCGAGCTTTGGGTATGAAAAAATCTTTGATATCGAACACTGGCTAAAAAATTAAAAACAAAAAGAGACAATTTCAGAGATCTCCCTCCACGTTTCACTCACCTCTCCATTGATTTTCGTTATTACACTTACCTCCCCTATTTTAATTTTTTCGTAACAATTCTTTTAACTTAATTATCATTAAAATAAAAATTTACAATATATCAAATTTGCCCTTACTAATAAATTTGTAAAGATGCTCTTCAGAAAATTCCGTTGAAATAAAAACACCATAAATATGCTAGATTTTAAATTTGAATTTAGTGAAAGGAAAATTTATGCTTACATCACCAAGTTTTTACCTGTGTACTTCAACTACAAGATAAGCTTCACTGGATATTGAACCATACACTGTAATTCATTACAAAATCCAAAGTCATCCAAATAAAATACCCTAAATATTCCTACAAACATATGGTAAAAATGCATATTCATGGTGCCCTATTTCTGCACAACAAACATCCGAAGTAATTTGCTACATTTGTCAAATCCCTACCTGCACTTTTCATTTATTTGATTAATAACTTCTGAAATTATGAACTGATCTTAAAGAACCAAGGGACGTGGATTTGGAAATCGAATTGTCAACAGAATCTCCATACCAATTATTCATCTTTTAATCCCTACCCTCTTTGGCGGATTCGAACAGAACGTTCATTTTGTTCAACTTTTGCCTCAAAATTGAAACTTTATTTTCTTTATCATCTATGTCATACTGTAATTGATGCAATGCAATGCATTTATCACTATCTCTAAATTTTTGAGCTTGCTCTGATTCTCTTGCACATGAAACTATAAAACTGAAGCCATTGAAAAACGAGGAAGAGGATGAAGAACGTGGAACGAATATTAGAAGAGAAAATCAGGGAGCGCTTTGAGTAAAAGGGATTTCCTTTTTATTCTTAAAGAACTTGTAGCAGGGAAGATATTCCAAAAGAAATAATTAATTAAAAGGGATTAATATTAAAAAAGGTAAACTAGTCAAATTATAATTTTTTATATTAATAATAAATAGGTTAAAAGAATTGTTACAAAAAAAAAAAAAAAAAAAAAAAAAAAAAGGAGGTAAGTTTCAATATAAAGCCCAAAAAGGGAGGTGAGTGAAATGAAGTGAAACCTCCGGGAGGTTTCACTTCATTATCCCAAACAAGAAAGAAAAACACACTGAATAAGGCGATTTTCGATCATGATTAGCTTTGGAACGTCCTTCTCTGACTTAAAGAGTGAAAATACTGTATTTGCTTTAACTCGAATGCCTTCAATCTAGAAGAGGAAATTCATCATCTTTAAATGAGTCATGACTTCCTTTTGTCCGAAAATGAAAAGCTACACTCCAAGTTTCTTAATGGTATTAATAACATCTGACAAATTTATTGTAATCAGTAAATAATGTTTAGTAGAATATTTTAGAGTGATTTGTAGTTATTTGTTGAATTAAGCTATCTTCATGTTTTGACGGAAGTAACTTTTGAGTTTTGATGAAATATGAATATTTTGGAGTGATTTGTAGTTATTTGTTGAATTAAGCTATCTTCATGTTTTGACGGAAGTAACTTTTGAGTTTTGATGAAATATCGAGATTCATCCATCCTTCAATTAGAGGTTTCGAATTCGAATCTTAAAAAAAAAAATGTTGGTTGAAAGTGTTTTTCCTCAAATAAATTTTATGCAATTTGGATTAGTCAGACCATTAAGTTGAGACTACTATTTCTTTTATCTGAAAATGAAAAGCTATACTCCTATAAGTTTCTTAATGGTATTACTTACATGTGACAAATTTATTGTCATCAGTAAATAAGTTTTACTAGAATATTTTGGAGTGATTTGTAATTGTTTGTTGAATTAATATCTTTATGTTTCGACGAAAGTAACTTTTGAGTTTTTGTCGAAATATCGAGAGTCATCCATTCTTTAATTAGAGATTTCGAATTTGAACTTAAAAATAAAAAAATTGTTGATTGAAATTGTTTTCTCTTAAGTAGACTTTATGTATTTTGAATTTGAATTAGTCAGACCATTAAATTTTGAATACCAAACAGTATTATTACAAGGGGAAAAAAATCCTACAATTTAGGTTTGCTGGGAATTGGGATCCCATTTATCATAAACTACTTAAAAATCTTGAGTTCTTAGACTCTATTTTAATCACCATGGCAAAGCTATAATTTCATATTATCCTTATCAAATTGCAGCTAAACAATTAGTGGACGACTCTCGACAATTGAAAATGACAATTAAATTAGAGTAGAGGAATATGTTTTATATTATTCAAACATTCCGATATCGACGAGTAATTAATGTAGTAGTCCTTTCTTCTTTTTCATTTTCTTCTTTTAGTATTTTTCTTTCTTGGTGGTTGGGGATGGAAAAGATGGCAATGAATTACGAGCCTTTTAATGATGAGTTTGTAATTGGGAACCACTAAGCTTGCTTCTTCAAATTTTGAGGGTAGCAACAAGTATATTTTAAGCACAATTAATTAAACGATAAACTTCAATACTCCTATCATGCTTCTTCCGGTTCAACACCTCTTAAGAAAATATTAATTACTAAGAAAAAAAAGCATTTTGATTAAATTATCCTTAATGAAATACTGTCAAATTAATATAATTTCTTGATTACATAAAAACACACTAATCTAAATAAGGATAAATTTGGAAGAAAATAGTTAATTATTTCTTGATTATTGTTTAACCTTAAAACGGAGAACAATTAAATTTGTACGTTATAAATTTGTACGTGATGCCAAAGATATGTGGCTAAATTCAATTCAAGATTAAATAGCAAAATATGTCAATAAATGAACAGAGAAGCAGATCTAACCAACTGTTAAGTACGTCTGGCCTCGGGTATAGAAACCGAGGTCGATACCTTTTGTTACGAACTCTCACGAGGTATAATAAAAGTGAACTTAAGAACATATGGGAACGGATTTAATAAGATTCTTATGATTGCTGATGTAAACTATTTCTCTTCTTGCTCTTGCCAACTCCTTTCATGAATGATAACCTCCTCTTTATATAGTAGAGGAGTTTCAACCCTAGTACAATTCTAAATAAAGCAAGTAAATCTGGTGACAGCTGTATTACCGAGATCAACGCCGAAATATCCGGTTGAGGACGGATATTTCGGTCTCCCGCTAATGGCAGTCAATCGCCCTTCCTTTATCACCTCATCCCAGCCCGAACTCGAAGTCTCGTTCCCGGGGAGACGGTAGCACCGTGACCGAGCATAACCATAACAACGAGAAACCGAGCGTGCCTGTATCCTCGGTTTTACCTGTATACAGATAGTCCCCCCATTTCCCGAGGTACAATTATTAATGGCGGGGAATGGACCCAAATAAACTAAGCAGCCGCCTCTAATTTCCTAGGACGGGACCTTTAAGTCAAACCTCACTCTGCCCGATGCTAGGTCATTATTACCCAGCTGCCAAATCTTTTTGGGGAATCCTCCTTGTATCAGAATCCTTGATATGCTACAAGATCTCTTTAATCTCTTTCTATATAAAGCCCATGTTTTCTTTCTTTTCTATGCATCTGCACTTCTTCAAATCTCACTTTGTTCCACCTCAAAACCTACGATATTCCACATTGAGCCCCCAATACTGCGGATCTTTCAATCTTCTTGTTCTAGGCGAGAATACCTTTTGTTAAGGAGGACCTTCCACGATCATGGCTTACGTACATTATTGACTCGGGGTGAAGATCGGCATTCGGTTCGTTCATGCCATCAATTTGGAGCCCGCTCGATAGGGAGTTAGAATCTATTGTTCTTTGGTATTGTTCCATCGGGTTTTATTTATACAAACGACTGCAAAGTCCTTCACCATCTTGACCCAGTGGAAGATTTCGAATTTTGTATCGGTGATAGCGCCATTACTACGGTCAGGGAAGATTGCCATCTAGGTGCAGACGTCGACCTTCTCCCCGTTGGGGAGGGTGTCAAAATAAATCATCACGTTGCCGGTTACTCGTTATCATACACTTATCCCTTTGCCATAGGGTTTACCCTCCCTATTCATAGAATAATCGAGGACTTCTGCCGTCAATATCGAATATGTATCGGGCAGATTGCCCCGCAAATTTGGAGGCTCGTGTTCTGTATTGAGAAGTTGGCCAATGCGGCCGGAGTCGCTTTTACCCTCGATCATTTGCTTCATTTATATATACCTCGGGTGATCCGAGGGGGAATTGTTCGATTCTTCCCCGGGGGGGCCGAAGCCTAATCGGCACGAAGACGATTATGATCGAGGATGGCTTCGGCTGGTTCGTGATGATACAAGGTTCAATTTCACCGTCCATCCGTCGATTTTCCCGAAGTGTGGAACCTTCACGGGATCTAGTTGAGCCCACGCTCGGCGCTATTTTTGAATGGGTGATTGCCCTTCTATAAAGGCTCGTAGCTTAGCGTAGTTCTTGGAGAAGAATGGCACCTGAAGGGTGGAAAGGCAAAGACCATGGTAACTTCTTAATCTGATCGTTTCGATCCTTATTTCCCTGTATTATATCTTAACTCAATACCTTTGGTTTTCAGGACTTCGGACGAGGAGGGCTTCCAAAGGAAAATTGGTAGCCGAGGACGTAGTTTGGGGAAGAAGAACACCCGCTCCATCGAGGCCACCTAGACGCAAGGAGGCTGGAAGTTTTTCTGTTGTGCATTCAGGAGTTGGATCTCGAGTTTGAACTCGCCATATTATGGGGACCCGTCGGGAAATGCCTTTGGGTAAAACTACACCAGTGATTGTGCTCGATGAGGAAGATTTACCGAGATTGGATATCGTCGGGTCGTCCACCTCTGGTGCAAGTCACGGGGATATCTAATCGGTATCACCCGTCATTGCCACATCCCGTGGATAGACTCGGAGATCTCATCCTCCGACTCGTTAGGTTGAGTAAGGGTGTGGCTGCCTTACTTTTATTTTCCAATTACTGGTCGTAGAGTAGGGTTTCTTCTACTTTTTCTGATGTCTTGCATTGATGTCGACGTAGTCGGAATTTTATAAAATAGAAAAAAATCTTTAATGGAATTTTGCAAATTGGTTGTTATTGGACTTTATTGAGCATTCCATGTGTATTGTTTGTACCCAAACCTTCGTATATGCCCTTGTTATATTCGATCAGTAATCACTTATTCCATAATCCAAAAAAACCCGACATATTTTGCTACCGGCCACCGTAATTGAGCATCTTGTTATTAAACTTAGCCACGACTGGTTCGAAACAATATCCTTTGCGAAATATTCGGAAGCTTTACTCCATCATGGAGGTGTTCATACGAGGTCCCGATCTAGGTCTCTTTGGAAGGTCGGCCCATTTAAGCACGATCTGTTGGTTGAGTGGACGCCCCAATTCCTTCTCGCTTACGCTTCCCATGATTAGATAGGATCAAGGTCACATCCATCACATCCTTCTGACATCGACACGTGTCGAAGCCCCGTTGGCTCTGAAGACGGTTGCGGAAGGTAAAGTGTCTCGGTCCCACTCTATAAAAGCAAGTTTTCCCCTTCTTTTTTCACTTTCTGACTTTTACCAAAGGGAACTTTTACCTTCGTGTGTTCTGAATACGTTGATTTTCATATCTTCAAACCTTCATACCTTCATATCTTCTTCTTAATTTCCTGTTCAATCATCAAACCTTCATTTAAAACCTTCTTATCTTTATACTTTCAAAATGACGAGCAAATCTTCAAAGGCTAAGGCCGGTGAGACGTCTTCGGCTCCTAAACCAGAGCCACTGCTGACTGACTTCATTCCTCAAGACTGTTCGATCATTCGAGACTTCAAAGTCGAGAAACCTTCTCAATAGGGGGGTCGAGGTGTCGAAATATCAGCCTATCTGCGCACGATACCCCCGAATAAACTCGAACAAGTCAAGGAAGATTGTGGTTGGAAAGGTAAGAAGGTCGTTATTCCCGACTAGGATGAAGCCATAACGACCTACGTAGAAGGATACTTAAGTGTTTATACTTACCCTTTCACATTCACCATACTCGACCCTGTGGTGGTCGATTTCTGCAAGTGATACGGGATTACCCTCGGCCAAATTCACCCGTCATTTTGGAGGATCGTTGTGCTCCTCCGTTATTTTGCTACAAATGTGAACATTCCGTTCACGGTGCACCACCTACTTCGACTATATAGCCCCGTGTCTTCGAGAGGGGAATGATAAAACTCTCAAAATGAGGTGAAAGCGCTTCTTCTCCGGTGCCGACGAAGATGAGAGGCGGGGTGGCGAAGCGGTTTGTCCGAATCGGGACGGCGGATCCGATTCCCGGGCAGATAAATTCATTGCTTTCCGAGAAATGGAACCCAAATCGTAAGTAACTTTATGTTGATGTGATTCGGCCGCGCGCCTACACCTATACTGAACTTTTTATTTGTTCGTGTGTATACAACGCTTATCTGAACCCTTGGTGCGGTTCCTAACCTCGACCAGTGGATTGGAAAAATATGTTCCTAACTTACTTATACCGAACGTACCTGGAGGCGTTTGTCCCTGTCCCGTTGGGAGGCCGGGACCCATGGTAAGTCTTTCCCTTAGAGCGTCATCCTTTCTACTCTGTGCAATACGCCACATTAGTTAGGTAATAACTGTTCCTCCTGTCGCTTCACAGGTTTGTCAAAGGCCACCAGAATTTCGGGCCAGGAAACTGCCGAGACCTCAGCTGACGAGCAGGATATCGAAGCTCCCAATCAGGGAGACCTAGTTAAAAGGAGGAAAAGAAAATCCTCCGAATCATCTCGAGCTCCCTTCCAGGCTAGAAAGAAATCGAGGGTTGTTATTCGAGGGACCTCGTTGGAAGATATCTCGGCCCGTGCTTTGGATGCTGAGGTTGTTGGTCAATTATTGGACCATTCTGACGATGATGATCAGGCGTTGGGTGGGCATCGTCTTATTGACGAGCTCCTCGAGCATGATTTGACTGGTTCTGTTGTAATTACTCTATCGTTGGTGGAAAGCTCAAGTCGAATTCCGGCTGAGTCATGTGGTATCTCGATGTCGACGGACGCAGGGATCATCCGATCGAAGGTCGGGGCCTTCGATCATACTTCACTCAAATCGAAAAGCTGCCGATCGCGGCCATTTGGATCGAAGGCAACTTCGTCGGTATCAGGCTCTAAGGTACCTACTATTCCGCCTTTGTACGGTATTGGTTCCGTCCTTCCGATACAAGCTGTGGTCTCATCTGAAATGATAATTTGCATACAAGATTCTCCGCCGCCATTGGTGGATATTCTTGCCGATGACGAAAAAGCCAAAGGCAAAATGACCGAGCAGAGGGTAGCCGGTCATGAGGGTTACGAAATACTCGCTCCGGGCATATTGGGTTTTGAGCATTTGTCTATCCCCGTAGTCGATCGTTTCGGGGTTAATTCCAGCCCAAGGTTGGAGAAGCGGTTTCCTGCCCTAGTTTCGACCCGAATTGGAAGAGGTTAATAACCTTTAAGGTGTCGGCCGACATGAACATCTTTGTCGGGGCCGGTCGGGGTGGCCAGCTATTTATACCCTCTGGTATCCCAGGAGGACCGTCGAAAAATGGACGAAGTCAGCGAATCATGCCTTTTTAACGAGGCCTAGCAGGCATTGAACCGGGTAAGTTTTGTTCTTGTGTTCCTTTCATTTAGTTTTAACTTCACGTCTCATTTTATAATCGTTCCTCTTTCTCTCTTAGGCCTCCGTGCTTAATCATGCACGCTTTCACCGGCTTAGGCATGAAGTGGCCGACTCAAAGAGGAACTTAAAAGCAAAAGTCAAGAGGTGGACGAGCTCATGAATCTATATGAGCAAAAATTGCGGTACATCTCGTCTCTCCCTGACATTTCTGTCCTGAAGTCGGACTTAGCGATGGCTCAAAACGAGGCTGCTGAGGCTAAGCGGGAGCACAATCAGCTGGCAGAGAAGGTAAGGGCTTTCGAAACTTTCAATAAATCTTTAATGTTTGATGCTAATGCTCTTCCTTCTCAGGCCCGGGCTTATGTTAGCCAGATCGATCAACTTCGGGTAGAGCTGGATGGGATCAAACCCGAGTTTAATGCTCTCCATGAAACGACCATCGGTGCTGTGGCCGAACGTGATGTTCTCCGGGAGCAACTTCGGGCGTCGGTGGAACAAATGAATGGCCTTAGCTCATCACTTTGCGGCCGAAGCGGAATGGGATCGATTGAACCAAGGTCATCACCGATCCGCAACCGAGCACGGAAAGGCACTCGACCGGATCTCGAGTTACGACGATATGTTAGAGCAATACAAGGCGATGTGATCTGCCGCCGAAAAGGCCGTGTCTTCTAGGCCGAGTACGGCGGTGCTTATCCCGAAGGAAAACCTTCGAAGAAGTTCAAGCCACTAGTGTGGACTTATCAGATCTGATCAAGGAAGCCAAGAAGCTTAAAGCGGAAGCAAAGGCTGCGTTTGACCCCGAGGATTCGGATATCGATCTCGAGTCAGTCGATGAAGAGGCCGAGGGGTCGGATGAAGATTAGGTTCTGGGACTTGTGTCCCTTCTTTTGTTTTTACACCTTCGTTTTGAGGCCACTATTCCGAGCCTTTGTAAATCTACGTTATATATGAATGAATCAAAATTTGTATTTGATATTTGCAAAGTACTCCACGTTTCAATGTTTGCTCGGTTTATGCCTTCATAATAATTTGCCATATTGTTTCGGCCAGGATAAACTTCAAACGGCAACGGCTCGTGATTGGGTTTTAGTCCGTGTTGACGTTAGTCATTGCTTTATTCATAATTTGCAAGACAAACCCGATTACGACATTTTTGCGTATTTAGACCGTGGTCTTTAACCATTTTAGGTTGCAGCTTTCGAGCTTGCATATGTTTTTTAGACCGTAGTCTTTGACTGTTTACGTTATAGTTTAGACCGTACTCTTTAACTACGACATAGTTTTTCGGTATTTGGCAACATTGGATCCTTTTGATCGAAGTAAGTTTTTTAATTGAAAAATCGGCCAGAGATGCATTCGCAATTGTTTCCATGGCGAGAACAAACTAAGTGGATACGATTCAATCGATCGTTTGGTCCTTACATCTGATCCTATCGTTCAGGCCTTGGCTTTTACATAGTTATCACTTAACTCATGGTAACTCATGGTCTAATAGTCCCCTAGTATTTGAGTCCGAAGTATGAGGTCTCGGGTACTATTAACCCGCTATGTGCAGTCCCCGATCTCCGATCGTTGATCGGTATGTTTTAGATGTGTAGCACGCTGTTCGGCGCTGCCTCATTAAAAACTTTACCGAAAACCCACTTCGGGACAAAACGGTCGAAGGGAAAAAGAGTGCGACATCTTTCGATACCCCAAGTTACAAGACTTTCAAGTATCATTGTCTTGTTTCGTTGTCTCTGCCATCCCTGCATGGTTAGATCGAGAGAGAAGAAAGCAAAAGAAAAGTTATTCGTACCTTTAATTGTCCGTCTTCATTCTCGAGCTGATAAGAACCTTTTTCGGTTATTCCAGTGACTCGGTACGGTCCTTCCCAATTCGGGGCTAGTTTTAAAAGCTCGTGAGGGTTCTTCGTATGAAGTGTGACCTTCCTCAGTACCAAGTCCCCAATCTGAAAATGTCTGAGGTTGGTCCTCCGATTATAACACCTTTACATCCTCTGTTTTTATGCAGCTATCCGGATATGAGCAGCTTCCCTTCTCTCGTCCACGAGATCCAGATTGACGGACATTGCTTCATAATTCGAGTTTTCAGTAGAATAACGGAATCTTAAGCTTGGCTCACCAACCTCGACGGGTATCAGGGCCTCGGCTCCATATACAAGGGAAAATGGAGTCTCCCCGGTGCTTGATCTTCCGTTGTGCGACGGCCCATAAAACCTCGGGCAGAACCTCCTTCCATCGGTCTTCCAGGGAACCTGTAGGTCTCTCTTAAATTTTGCAATATGGTTTTATTGGTAGACCGGCCTACGACCCTTCGCTCGGATGATATGGGGTTGATAAGATTTTCTTGATTTGTATTCTTCAAAAAACTTTGCCGACCTTGCTACCTATGGAATCGTCTTGCTTATCAAGCAATCTCCGTGGTACCTTTAATCGACGATTATATGGTCGTAAATGAAATCAATGACCCTCTTTTTCCACCGACTTTCTCGAGTGCAGTAGCCGACCCATTTAGAGAAATAATCGGTCATACGTAAAATAAATTGCGTCTTACACGGGGCCCACGACAAAGGTCTCATATCCGTACCCATTTCATGAATAGCCATGGGGAGAGGATCGGATGGAGTACTTCCCCGGGTTGATGTATTGACGGGGCGTGCCTTTGGCATTCATTACATTTTCGAACGAAGGTTTTGGCATCCTCCTCTATCTCGTTCCAAAGAGTATCCTTTGCTGCGATCAACATGGACAATGAATTGGCTCGAATGGTTTCCCCATGTTGCCTGTGAACTTCCCCTCGAAAACATAATCGGTTTCCCTTGGTTCTAGGCATCTCGCTAAGGGGCGTGGAATGACCTTGGGTACAATCGCCCATCGACCAAACAAAATCTACGCCTTGGTTGGAGGGCCCAACGATTTCTTGGCATCGGATTTGTTGCTTTCTGGTAGCAGAGATAGTCATGTATTTTTTCCTCCAATCACTGAAGCCGGTCGAGTTTATCTCGGCGTAAGCGGCTCATATGTTGCTTTTGTCCTGTGCCACGTACCTCCGGAGGCGAACCCTTCGATTTGACCGAGGATCCCGGATTTGCTGTGTGGCATCCGCTTCTATTATTTTGATCGCGGGGTACGTGTTCCAAAGTCCGCTCGCTCGAATCCGGCGAAGGACAACTCCCAACTTCTCCTGATATCTTCGCATTCTGTCATCTTTGATTTCGAAGGTTCCATTCGTTTGGTTGACCACCAAGAGAGAATAGTACCTGGCCTCTATGATCACGGCTCCCAAGCTTTTAGCCGATCTAAACTTCCGCAATCATAGCCTATACTCGGCTTCGTTGTTAGTTAAATCGGCGGACCTAATAGATTGTCTTATTATGTCACCGAGGAAGGTTTGAGGACCATCCTAACCCGGACCCTTTCACATTAGACGCGCCGTATTCCGTGGGGGTCCGGACTCATACTAGTCCACGAGTGACAGCATCTCCTCTTGTCGACCTCGGGGATCATGGCGTGCGAAATCATCATAAAACGCAATATTTGGGATTTGATTGCGGTTCGGGGGTTTTGTATTCAATATCATACCCGCTAACCTCCACGCCCACGTTGCTAGTCAACGAGAGTTCGGGTTTATGCGTAACGTTCCTTAGGGGTACGACGTTACGTACGTATAGGATGACACCGAAAGTAAGGTTTTAATTTTCTAGATGCACTTAATAAAGCCAAATCGAGTTTTTCCGGATGTGGGTTTTTGGTTTCGGCGTCACCAAAGGTTCTACTTACATATAGTAAATCGGTATTGCGTACCTTTCTCTCTCGAACCAGACATCGCTCACCGCCATCTCGACACCGCCGGGTATGTATACAATCGCTCGTTCGCTTTTGGTGTGTGGAGTAGAGGTGGACTTGATAAGCATCTTTTGAGTTCTGCCAAGGCCGTCTGACATTCGGAGGTCCATGCAAAGTTAGTCTTTTTCTTGAGCAACGAGAAGAAACAGTGACTATTGTCCGAGGATCTGGAGATGAATCGGCTCAGGGCAGCTATCCGTCCCGTTAATCTCTGTACCCCTTTAATGTCATTTATCACGGTGATATCTTCGATTGCCTTTATCTTATTCGGGTTAATTTCGATTCCCCGATTTGATACCATGAATCCAAGAAACTTGCCCGATCCGACTCCGAAGGCACATTTTTTCGGGTTCAGCTTCATGTTGTACTTTCTTAATATACTGAAAGTTTCTGCCCGCAAAAAATTTCAAATGGTCCTCCGCTCGCAGGACTTAACGACCATGTCATCTACATAAACTTCCATGGATCTCCCTATTTGGTGTTCAAACATTCGGTTGACTAAACGCTGATAGGTGGCACCGGCATTTTTTAAGCCGAAAGACATTACATTATAACAATATATGCCAAACCTAGTTATAAAGGAGATTTTTTCTCTATCCTCTGGGTCCATTTGTATTTGGTTGTACCCGGAATATGTATCGAGGAAACTCAGCGTGTCGTGACCCGCGGTAGCGTCGATCATGCGATCGATGCTGGGCAAAAAAAATGAATCCTTCGGGCAGGCTTTGTTTAAATATTTATAATCTACGCACATTCTAAACTTATTCCCCTTTTTAGGCACTACTACAACGTTAGCTAACCAATCGGGTATTTTACCTCTCGAATGGACCCTATATTAAGGAGCTTGGCTATAATCGTCCCCGACGAATGTATGTTTCACCTCGGGTTGTGGCCTTCGCTTTTGTTTGACCGAGGGAAAACTTGGATTCAAGCTCAACTTGTGTGTCGTCACGTCCGGTGAAATACTTATCATGTCTAAATGGGATCAAGCAAAGCAATCTGAGTTAATTTTAAGAAACTCAATAAATTCTTTCCTGAGCTCGGGGGTTAACCCCATGCCAGGTATACCTTCTTTTCTGGTAGATGGACGAATAGTGTGACTTGCTCTAGTTCTTCAACGGTGGACTTAGGGCATCGAATCGCCCGGAGCACCACAAAGGTTCTCGGTATTCCAAATTTTAACTCTTCGTCTAGCTTGTCTCCGATTCCGATCTTGAGGATTCGGGATCGGGATGCGCGATTGATTTATTTGGCATTCTTCCTTCATTCCGATCCGGCGCCTTTATAGTCTTACCGCATTCTTCAACGCGAACATTTCTTTTGCGGCTCGCTGTTCACCAATACGGTTTTGATACCTTAAGGTCGAGAATTTCAATACCGATGCATAGTCGAGGGAACCGCTCTTACGAGGTGAATCCACGATCGTCCAAAGAAAGCATTTTATCCCATATCTCCCTCTCTGTCACATAAAATTTCGTCCCATTGCGTAGTTCTGCCATGCGATTGGTATAGCGATCTCACCCTTCGTCGTTTCGCGTACCGTTGAATCCATTGAGGACCGTATGGCCAAGATGATTCGATCTAGCGCCCCCATTGTTTGATGACTCTCCATCGGATGATATTTAGCCGAGCTACACGGATCGATCAAGACACGTTTAATTCTAAACTTATTTTCGAGGACAGATATTACCAGTGCGTCATTATGTGGCTGGGCGATGCCTTCCATGTCCTTGTCATCGAACGTGATGGGGCCATCGGGGTCATCGTTTTGGATACGCTTTTCCCTCATTATGGAAATTTTTGTGCGTTATAACCGCCCAACGGGAACATCGGTTCCTCCCGCTGATCATGTGTATCACTCCGCCGAGGCTCTTCCGTCTTATCCGCTTGTTGGAATCCAGGTTTTTAAAATGGGTTTTTGCTCTTTCCTAGGAATTCTCGAAGATGCCCCAAATTGAACGAACAGCGACCTCATCGGTACATCGACAATCCTCGGTTCGATGGCCGTGAGTATCATGATACTTACAAATAAGACTTTTATCCCGCTTCTCCGAGTCAGATTGGATTGGCCTCGAATGTCTTGTTTCTTTGTTTCGGATAACGGCTACAGCTAAGGTTGCTACATCGACGCAAAAATTGTACTCGGATAACCTTGGAGTTTCTCTGTTTCCCAGAGCTCTATCGCCAACATTTCTGTTTACCAAACCACGGTTATTTTGGCCTCGATCATTCCTTCGATTGTTTCTTCTATCATTCTTGCCCGATTCGCTGTTACGCCCGTTCCCCCTTCGATCGAGCGGGTAAGGCTGGTATCTGTCATATGACGATCTGGAATCTCGATCTATCACTCTCCTTGAGCGATCACCTCCTTTACCGGATGCCGATGATACCGGCCGCCCTCGAAGTCTTATCATCTTCGACCTCGATCTTCGATGACACCAGTTGTGCACGTCGGCCCGAGGTGATTGCCGGTATTCTATCAAGTTTTGTTTTAGTTCCATAGATGTGATCGAGCTCTCCCGGTTGAGCCTTTGGGTGAAATCTTGAACGGCCCAATCGTTAGTAACTGGAGGTAAGTCCATGCGCTCCATTTGAAATCGAGCCACAAACTCGCGAAGGGTCTCGTCATCTCGTTGCTTAACGATGAATCAATCGAGTGCTCGAGCAAGTTATGATACCGAATCATAGCCGCTTTTGACAGAGTTTTCCCGAATTTCTTAAGTAGCACTGATTGCCTTTCGTCATCGGCGAGATCATTGCCCTTAATAGCGCACGTATACGCAGTCACATGCTCATTTAGGTCCGTTGTCCCATTGTATTTTGGGATATCGGGCATGCGAAATCTCTTGGGGATTTTCATCGGTGCCGCACTCGACGGAAACAGCATTTGAACAAACTTTTTCGAATCCGGTCCCTTCAACACTGGCGGAGCCCCCGGAATCTGATCGACCCTCGAATTGTAGTTCTCCACCTTCTTATCGTTCGCCTCTATCTTCTTTTCATCGGACTCCACCCGTTTGTATAATTCTTCGAGCATTCTTATCAATTCGGTACTTTGTCCGAGGTGGTTCTCGTTATCACGTGAGGCATGTCTTTCTTCCGTATCCTGGGTCTGTTCTGATGGGGCAATATCGGGTGCCTGACCCCGATTTTTCAATTGTGCTATGATCTCTTACTGGTCCTGCAACTGAGCCATGGCCATGTCTAACTGGTTTTGGAGCTGTTGCAGCATGACCCCGTTATTCTCGTAGGCCGGTACGTTGCCCACTGATGATCCGACTTGAATAGGATTAACGGGGGGCGCGTTGTTGTTTGGTACGCCCCCGTCGTCATGCTCATGATGGCTTGGTTCCACTTGGAAGTTGACAGAATGGGAATCCGACATTTCCGGTATACCTGAAATCAAACCTTAAAAAACAAGTGTAAAATATCGAGTGTGACCGGAATGTTGTATTGAACCGCCACTGCTATCTAAGGCCCCACGGTGGGCGCCAAACTGTTTAACCTTAAAACGGAGAACAATTAAATTTGTACGTGATGCCAAAGATATGTGGCTAAATTCAATTCAAGATTAAATAGCGAGATATGTCAATAAATGAACGATGAAGCGTATCTAACCAATCGTTAAGTACGTCCGGCTCGGTAGTATAAAAACCGAGGTCGATACCTTTATTACGAACTCTCACGAGGTATAATAAAAGTGAACTTAAGAACATATGGGAACGGATTTAATAAGATTCTTATGATTGCTGATGTAAACTATTTCTCTTCTTGCTCTTGCCAACCTCTTTCATGAATGATAACCTCCTCTTTATATAGTAGAGGAGTTTCAACCCTAGTACAATTCTAAATAAAGCAAGTACATCTGGTGACAGCTGTATTACCGAGATCGACGCTGAAATATCCGGTTGAGGACGGATATTTCGGTCTCCCGCTAATGGCAGTCAATCGCCCTTCCTTTATCGCCTCATCCCAGCCCGAACTCAAAGTCTCGTTCCCGAGGAGACGATCGCACCGTGACCGAGCATAACCATAACAACGGGAAACCGAGCATAAGCATAACCATAACAACGGGAAACCGAGCATACCTGTATCCTCGGTTTTACCCGTATACAATTATGTAAGTGAACGCTTATTTTGAACCAAAAAAAAAAAAAAACTAAATGAACGATAATTATGAACCATAGTGAGTATAAGATTGTGATTAGATAAGTATATGAATTTATTAAGGGATTAGCCAGCTTTTAATGTACGTTCTCTGGAGGATTAAATAAAAGAAGATCATGATGCTACCAACTGCTCTTAAAATGGATAAGATATACATGGATATACTACTAAAATTCTTGGAAATTAATTTAAGAGTCTCATAATTCTTGCTTAAGATTTTGCTGAGGTTAAAATTTCACATAACTATTCATAATCATCACAAAAAACAAAAAATCAAACTTTTAAATATTTTTTAAGAAATATAATTATATGGAATGAAACATGATTCAGCTCAGGAATGATATATTATGTGTGATTAATAATTTTATGGTAGTTTAGGCAAACAACATAAAATAATTTGAAAATTAATAGTCTCGTTCAATATATTAGTAGGAGTGAAAAAAACTTATTTGCATGGAATGCGTTGAATTTCTTAAGCTTTAAAAAATTAACTTCCAGTAACAAACAATAAAGACTTGGGCCCAAAACTTTTGTAACCCAAAAATAAATTTTTGGAACCAAAATAATCCATTAAAAAAAAAAAGAACCAAAATAGGCTTTACGCACAGATTATGTGCGTAAAAGGACCAAAGTGTAGTTTTACACTTAAGTTCTTTTACGTGCAGAATCTGTGCGTAAAAGACCTGAAATAAATCGGGACCTCTTCCTTCTTCCCCTCAAAAAAAAAAAAAAATATCAGCCATTAAAGGTCGCTTTTCGAGGTCCCACGCGATCAAAAACATCGTTTTCTTGTTGATTTTCAACCCAAAAGTCAATATTTTTGGTATATTGAAGTCTAGGAACAAGTTTCTTCGCAATAAAGCGGCGTATAATTCAATTCAAAAACTCAAAATCAAAGCTTCAATCTAGGTATTTTTCTATTACATTATTCACCTAAGCATTACTATTGTATATTATTTGCGAATATGGACAAAAAAAAACTTTTACGCACTTTTTTTGTGCGCAAAAGGGCTGTTTCTGCTCCTTTTTATTTTTTTTAATTTTTTTTTATTTGTTTAATTGTTGTTAATTTGTTAATTGTTTATTTAGTATTTGGTAATTGTTAGACTAGCTAATTATTTATTTAGTTTTTGTTAAGCAAATTGTTTATTTGTTAATAATTTGTTAATTATTTGATTAGTTAGTTAATTTTTTATTTATTAATAATATGCTAATAATTTGTTAATTATTTGATTATTTAGTTAATTGTTTATTTATTAATTATATTCTAATTGTTTTCTAGCTAATTGTTAATTTTTTGATTTGTTAATTATTAATCTTTATATCTTTAATTGTTAATTTATTTATTTGCTAATTAGAAATTGAAAATCCTTAGTTTAGGATTCAATCCTTTGTATAATTTCTCGGTAAAAGATTACATAACTAATGCTACGTATTAGAGATTAATTAAAACAATAATGATTAATTTAAAATGCGTAAAAAATGTACCACTTTAATCCTTACTTCATGTATTAATGATTAATTTAAAATGCCTAAAATATATAGGACACCTCCATGGAGCCGGGGCCCTTCGACAACAGATGTGTACTTTATCTACAACATGAGCATAGGTCCAGTATGTATGGGATGCACCAGTATCCTCTAGTAGAGTGGTCCGTACCCGTTCGGGGAGTCAGCATGGGATATTCTAGAGGCTATTCCCCCACATCCTCGTGTCATAGATATACTACATCGGGGCGGTATCTACCGGTGTATCGAGGTTGGTCGGCTTGTGCATGATAGGGCTCTAGTGACGGCCATAACTAAGCGCTAGCGACCGGAGACCCATACATTTCATCTCCGTACTGGCGAGGCTACCATCATCCTGCAGGATGTTGAGGTGATTTATGGTCTACAGATTGATGGACAGGTATTGTATAGAGTGGAGCCCCCGCATCTATCGTATTCCCAGGAGTTGACTAGGCTCACTGGTTTCATGCCTCATCAGAGGGATATGCGTGGACGGAGTCGATTGTTGCAGTCCTCCCTCCATGCTCACTTGCGCCTCGTAGATCTGCAGGATTCGATTGACGAGGCGACGCGCCCTGCGATGTTGACCGACGTGCTCGCTTATATCTTCTCATCATATTCGGGGGCATCATGTTCCCGAACACGTCGGGTGCGGATATGAGCATGAGGTATCTGCTCTTTATTGAGGATCTAGACCAGCTGGGATGTTACAGTTGGGGCGCCGCTGTCCTGGCTTACATGTACAGAGGATTTGATCGAGCCTCTATGGGCGAGAGGCTTGAGGTCGCTGCATTTAGCCCTCTTCTTCAGGTAATATATTTAAGTGTGTGTAATAAAACACTAAATATATTTTTTCGAAACGACGACTGATAAATAATTTTTTTGATGACTATGACAGATATGGGTGTGAACTAGGTTGATGTTATATCCCGTATTTTTGTACATTGAATTATTCGTAAGCTAATCGAGATAAATCCAAGGACAAGATTATTTTGGGATATGAGACAAGGACCTTTTAATCTCCAATTTTAATAAGTGCACGATTTGCTTGTAAATTTCAATTAGTGTAGAAATATTAGTGGAGATTAGGGATTAATTAACAATGATTAGATTATTAAGTGAGGATTAATGATTAATTAAGTTAATTAGTGTATTAAATGGACCCCACTACAACATGGCCTAATCTGATTGGTCCATGCCATAGTGGGACACTTGTCAACATGGCTGGTTGCATATAAATTCCATGTGATGACTCACTTAACCATAACTTCATCTTCACAAAATTGAATTGGAGAAAAAAAACCACACGGCCATGGCAGCTCTTTGAAGCTCACGGCCAGCCCCTTTCAACACAATTAAATTGCTAATCTTCATCTTGATTTGGAGAAAGAACTATGAACAACCATGTCTGCCAAGCTCTCGGCCAAGTTCTACATTTTGGTAGCAAGAAAATTATAAATTCCTAAGGTGTTCTAGACGTTTAAGGGTGCAACACCTTGCTTTAGTGATCAACAACGTTAAGAGGCCAAGCTTGCTAAGGTAAGGTTTATTCCCTCCTACATGTTCTAGAGATGGTTTGGTCTTTGTACAATTTGGTGGATGTGGAATTTGTGAAAGGAAAGCTTAAGTCATGCTAAAACTTGTATTGATTCATGGGCTGTTTTAGAACTTGTTGTGATATTAAGATAGTTTTCTTGCATATGAGTAGTTGATGTCGTTGTTGTGTTGTTGCTGATATGACTCACAAATTTGGAAAAAAGACGCGTATAAGATATCGTATACGAAGCGTATGTGGTTTGTTTGGTGTATATTCTTAGATGTTCGTGAGGTTATCGGGCATTGTTATATTGTAATTAGGGGCTGTTCTTGTTGAATTGGAGGACTAAGTGTAGTTAAGATTATGTATTGTGTTGTTGTAGTTGATGGGCTGTTTGGGGCATGTTGTTGTTAAGTTATTGATGGGATTTGCTTGTATATGGATAATAGTCACTGATTGTTGTGTTGCTCGATTCGAAAGAAAAGATAAGTTTAAAACGTACCTCTAGTAGTCCGAAAGATTAATTTTGGGTTGTTGTAATTGTTGGACTATTATAAGGTCATTTCGATGAAGTGTTGGGGCTATAGATTATTAGGAGTAACTTGAATATGTCGTAGTCGTTATGTTGACTATTATTGAAATGTTGTAATGTGTGGACTGATTTGGAATGTTGTGCAGGCTGTTTCGGGGTATTCTTGAATCTTGTTTTGGCTAGTTCTTAATATAGTAACTTGGACGTGTGGTTGTTGATGTTGATTTGGTCATTTCATAGTTGGCTTGAATGTGAGGGAAATGAACAATATAGGAGAAATGCCGCCCAATTTTCTGGAAATAAGCTACTAACGTTGAAATACGTTTTAAACCTTTCCGTAGCTTAACCATAGTTCTTAACGTTTAAATATAGGTTGAGATACTTCGGGCAGCGTATACGTATTGTGTCACGGATAAGCGTTAAAGGTATGTAAAGCTATCCTTTCTTTCTTTCTTTTGGCATGATCTATATGAAACAAACAGACGACGAATGTATAAGCTCCTATTCTTAGAGACACTAGGATGGCTAATGTTCTTGATTTCCAGAAGCTATTTCATTATTATGTCTTGATACGTGTCTATGATTCCTGAAGTTCTATTGACATAATCCATAGTGACATTCGAGGGGTACTTGACATAACTGTCGTCTTTGATACTCAAGTGTTAGTTCATTCTACTTATTCTATTGGGTCTCAGATGATGATTTAGTTTGCATATGGTTACTCACTACTCTGCTCGTGCATGCTGTTAATATATCTTTCACCGAGTCCCGGGCCGGGTATGTTTTCGTGCACAGTTTCACCGCATTGTTCACCGAGTTCCTCACTAGAGGACCAGGTACGGTATATATATATATATATGATATGATGATGTGGTGATGGCACCGAGTCCCATGATGGGCTGGGTATGGTATACATGTATACGACTTTATTCACCGAGTCCATAATGGGCCGGGTATAGTATATGATATAGCTATGCATGATTTTCATTTCATAAGGCACAAGTACAGTGGTATCTTGATTGTCATACTTGCCTCCCGTAATCTTTATTTCAGTCATGATCTTCTTTATTGTATGAATCTTTATTGTATTTCATGCTTTATATACTCGACATACCTTATGCGACCCGCTTTCTTCGAGGGGTCGCGTTTCGCCACGCGGTACAGATACTCGTTTTGGTGATCCTCTAGCTTAGGACCTCTGCTCAGCTGTTTTGGAGAGCTCCATTGTTCCGGAGCCTAGACTATTTTGGTACAAATCTTTTGATGTAGACTTATGTTTATCTGGGGGTACGGCGGGGCCCTGTCCCGTCATATTTCACTTTGATAACTCTTAGAGGTCTGTAGACATGTGTGGGTTGTATATAGGTGTTGTTCAGCTGTGTCAATATGGCTTGTCTTGGATGTTCCCGTACATAGTGGCAGCCTTGTCGGCTTGCGTATTGCGTTATCTTTTGGTTCGCTGTGACTCCTCAGGAGATGGGTTTATCATGATATATGGCGTTCTGAAATAATGTCTTGTTTTTGCAAGTTCCATATTGTCCTTAGTTTCAGTCTGACTATATCTAACAGGTTCGTATACGAGTGTCCAGCTTGGGCACTAGTCATGGCCCATGGGGTTGGGTCGTGACAGTTGAGACCTTTTCAGCCCATAGTTGCTCACCCTCCCGATGACTATGTTGCTGAGGATATGCCATACGCGCGGAGATGGTCGCGAGGCCGTACCAGAGGTGTGGAGACGCACCATGTCATTCTCCCGTTTAGGGATCAGTTAGACCGCATGACGGCGCCCGAGGTAAGTTTTTTTGATTTAACATTAGTTTGTTATTTTTGTTAGTCTTTTATTGTTAACTAGTTGAATTCCTTTTATAGGCTTTCATATGGACGCCGTATGATCAGATTTTGGGTCGTTCTTGCCGGCGTTTTGTGTATTGGTGAGCACGTGTGGATGGCACGGTGTCCATTGATCCATATGGACATCGTTGAGCATCACGCGCCCGACCGCCTGTTATGGCAGTTTGGGCATGTACAGAACATACCCGCGGCTACACATTGGGAGCACACCCACTATACCAGGGACGAGCGTTCGATCGACAGTGCGGCATGGCAGGTGCGTATGCACCAGGAAGTCTATACATGGAACGCGAGGATGACGACTCTAGCGGTGGTCGGACATGACACTCCGGTCCATGAGTACATGACGGGGTACATACGTATCACTCGCTCCTTGATTGCCAACCCCTCGATGCCGCGTCCTGATGGCCGAGGATATGCATCACTCTCAGGAGCGTATGAGGCGCTGGTAAGTTTTATTAGTCTTAAAATTAATTCATCGTCTTATTATATATTACTTTACGAATTTATTCAATTCTTAAAATTTGCAAATATATGCAGCTACGGATAACTCTGATGATACGCCATGAGAGCATTCCCCGTACGGAGTCCACAAAACCCGGGATAGCGGCATATGCAGCACGGATAGTTCAGCTTACCGACACTGGTATGACACGGGCACAGGAGTGGCATCGTGTCGATGAGGATGTTCCGAGCACGCTCCGGAGGCACATTCCGAGAGGGTGGTAGGGCGATAGAGGTGGTCGGGCGTGAGAGGTCTAGTAGATGAGCGACAATATAGCCGTCGGGCTCCGTCGGCTCTGAGATATCCGTCGACTTCTTCTTCCAGGCCGTCAACTTCACAGAGACCTGGATATACGCCAGAGATGTTCCCACATTATGATCCTTAGTCATCATTTCCACATGTGCCAGTTAGTGATCTACATATGGGAGACGGAGATAAGGACATAAACTTGGATATTATTTTCGATGACTACTTTCTTCGTCCTACAGCCAGGCCTACGGCACCATCTGCATCTCCGGCTTCGCGGGCCGCTCAGGAGCCCTCTCACATGCCATCTCAGGAGCCCATCGACACACAGGTTTATTTTTTTATAATAAAATAATGTATTAATTAATTATTTTATTAATCTAAACTAAATTATTTACATGTATTATAGGTTCATTCTTCTGCGCCTGTGGACCCGTCTCCTCTTGTTCAGATTGACCCGTCTCCACCTCCGCCTACGGCTCCGGTAGCACTCGGGGAGACCGTTGAGGAGTGACTAAGAGAGCCTTTTTGACCAGCCATCTCAGGAGGCCTTCGACACACAAGTTTATTTTTTTACAAAGAAATAATTTATTAAATAATTGTTTATATGTTATTTCATTTAGTTTATGAAACATTAAATTGTTTATATGTTATTTCATGTTCATTCTTCTGCTCCTGTGGTCCAGTCTCCTTCGATTGAGTCATCTCCTGAGGCATCTACTGAGGCTACTCAGGTGGATACCGCCGCCGTCTCCCACAGGAAGCATATTTTCTCCAGGGCCTGAAGAAGGGAAGAAAGGATGATCATGCCATAAATCATCCTGTCATTAAGAGGAGGAGAGAGGGTCCTGATGATAGTGAGGGTAGTGGGGTTAGGAGGATCCTTAGGCCTTAGGAGATTGTATATTTGTAAATAAAATGTACATTTTATGTTAATATTATACTCCCTCCGTTTCAATTTATATGAACCCATTTGATCAAGGGCACGACATTTAAAAAAAAGGGAAGACTTTTGAAACTTGTGGTTCAAAATAAGCCTTGAAAATTTGTGTGGCTGTAAATCATTCATAAAGTGAATTTGCTTCCAAAATAAGAAAGAGGTCATTCATTTTGGCACGGACTAAAAAGGAAATAGGTTCAAACAAATTAAAACAGAGGGAGTATATATTTTTGGGTATTATTTTTTTTAATGATAATTAGTTATTTTAGTATTTATTGTCGATTAATAAGAACTCGTGCGACGTCCTATATTAATTAGAACCCTATAACAACGATCTAAATGTATATGTATAACAAGTTTTCAAACTTACTTCGGAGCACTTTACAACCCCTAAAACGACGATCTAAATGTATATGTATACTTGATATAATGAGTCGATATTATTGTACACTAAAAATAATATTAAGTTCTATATAAAATATTTATATTCCGATGTTTTGAAACGTGACTAATTTTCGGTCAAAGTATGAAAAAAAACTTAATTTTGATTTCCAAAGAAAGGTTGGGGTGCCCCAGGGGAGGGTTGTGCGTGAAAGGAGAAAAACTTTAAATGTACACTTTAGTCCTTTCACGCACAGATTCTGTGCGTGAAGCCTACTTTGATTTTTTTTTTTTTAATGGGTTAGTTTGGTTTCAAAAATTTATTTTTGGGTTAGAAAAGTCTTGGGCTCTAAATACTTAGATACAAACCATATTTGTTTGCCTTGAATGTCATCTTAAGTGCGTGATGTTAACATTAAAGTAGTTGAAATTTGAAATACGAATATGTTGACTTTTTTAACAAACCTGTTTCTTTGAATTGAACGAAAGATTGTGATATTCTTTAGGCAAAAATACATCAAATCACCCTTAAACTATACCCAAAATATCGATATCACACCTAAACTATACGGGCGACCTATTACACATCTGAACATCTAAAAATTGAAATTATTCGCACCCTGCAAGGCATTATACCACTTTTGCTGTGTGTGGTGTTCCACACGCGCATCCACGCGCTCGCCACGTGGAAATAAAATAAATTTTATTACTTCGAGTCCGTTTCTTTTTCTTTTTTCTATTTTTTTTTTAATTTACACTATTTTCTTTTTCCTTAATTTCTATACTCATCACAAAAAACTCCATTGTCACTGTTGGCATATCACCATCCCCAAACCCAATCATCAATTCCATCATCACCATCAAATTTACTAGCTATAAACAAAGATGCCATCACCACCAATTTAGGGCCCACCATTAAAAAAAAAAAAAAAAAAACGAAAGCGATTTGCCACAAAAATCTGGCCAAGATGCCGAACAATTCTCTCTAAGTTTTGCAAAAAATTCAATCTTTGCTATTTCTTGGACCGTTCCTCTCTCTCTCTCTCTCTCTCTCTGTGTAAAATTCTCTCTTGATTTTGCACCAAATTATTCTTTGGCAGTGGTTTTGGTGGAAGGTGATGAAATTGATGATGGTGGTCGACAATTTCGGTGGTGGCGGTGGTGCTGCTATGGTATTTGGTGATGGGTGTTGAAATAGGTGATGGTGGTGTTGTGACTTTTGGTAATGGAAGGTTTGGTAGTGGTGAAATTGGTATGATTTTAGAAGGGTAGGGTTCATAGGGGTAGTGAAATCCATGGTGGGTGTGTACGGATTTGATTATGGATAGTGAAAAAGATTAAGTTGGTGAAGTTGTTGTAACATGGTGAATTTCTTCTCTATGGATTGATGAAGAATTGTGAAGATCATTATGAATTGATGAAGTTGTTGAGAGAATTGTGATTAAAAAAAAATGAAGTAGAAAGAATGGAGGGTGGGGCATGAAGAAGAAGAGGGGGATGTGGTGGTGGTGGTGATGAAATGGAGGAGAGGCGGGTTTGGGTGGTGGGGGTGGTAGTGGTGAAAATGGAGAAGAAGAGTTGAAAAAAAATCACTTTTTATTAAATTAAAAATTATTTTTACCACTTCACTCGCCTATTTATTAATTATCATTATTTTTTTTGCACGTCAGCTTATAAGGTGCAAATAAATTCAGTTTTTAGATATTCAGGTGTGTAATAGGTCGCCCGTATAGTTTATGTGTGATATCGACATTTTGGGTATAGTTTAAAGGTGATTTGATGTATTTTGCCTATTCTTTACCAAATATTTGCACACACACGAATGAAATATTTGAATACGCTAATCGTGCCACGTACAAAATATCATTTCATTTTTGTAACATTCAAACTTACAAATTCATATAACTGTTTGCAAAAAGTTGAAAACCACTTTTTGCTATTGTTCTCCTGCAGAAACTATGCTTCAGATTAACAGCCCGTCCGGCCATAATTTTTTTTTGTTTGATTTTTTCCCAAAATGAAATTTCAAAACAGCGTTTGGTTATATTGTTGGATTGATTTTTCGGAAAAAAAATTCAATGATGATTTCAAGCTTGGAAAAGTAATTTTGACCAGTTTTTTAAGTTTTTTTTTTTTTTTTTTTTTTTTGGAAAAAGTTCAATTTATATATGCAAACACAATTTCAACTTTCGAATATCCATTTTCAACTTTTTCAAATGCCATATTTTCTTTCAAATATCATATTTTTGTGTCCAAACGCTTGCTAAGAAAATTCTCATAAGCATCTATTTTCAAAATGACCCGTCAGAGCATTTAGACCAAACTCTCAGGGGTTGTTTGATAAACAAAAATATTCATGGGTTGGGATATTTCATGAGATTATTTTATCCCACCTTTTATACGGGATAGTAATTTCATCATTTTAGTACAAACGGTGGATAAAATAATCCTGTAACTAATTAATAATCATGATCAAACGCGAGATAAAATAATCCCATAACTTATCTCGAAATTATTATTTTTATCCCACCAACCAAACGATCAACTACAAGAAAAAATATATTTAGCAACAAATTTTTTTTTTGTTCCCATAGATTGATTATTATTGCAAAAAGTAGTTTTAGAAACAAAAAAAATATTTTGTTATTTAACTTTTAAATAATTTCATTATTGCAATAACATGCAAATTTATTTTTTATTGTCAAAAATCTTTTTCTGTGATAATCAATCCTATGACAATAAAATTAAATTCTTTGGCAACAAAAAAATCATTCTTAATAATAAAACTAAGTTGTTGCTAAATATAAATTTTTTTATTGTGATTTTTATACTTTTTTGTATATCATCGAGTGAATAATTTTATCGGTTTGATAGAACATTATCTCATCCACTATTTTGCTACCAGATAGAATGGGAGAGATTTTCTACTTCACATGTGAGAGGTTCAAATTTCAAAGGGCCCAGCTGATTTTTTTTTTGGGTCCAAACTGATTGATTTCAACTGTTTATATGTGCGAAAATTTTGATAACTGAATCCCTCGACCAATTGAGGCTGTGGTCACGTAGTGCAATATGGTTGACTGGGATCCTCTCATCTCATGATACAACATATTGTTTGCAACTTATGTAATACGTAGATACATTTTTATAGCTCAAGTCATCAATTATCTTGAGATGATTTGAAAAAAATATGATTCAGCTAATAATACTTCTTTGTGCAGAAAAACTAATAATTAGCACATGAAATAAATAGAAAGTTACCCAGTAGCAGTTTAAATTTTATTTGATCCGATAATTCTTTTCAATATATTGATGGTATACAAAATAAACTCTACTAGACCTTAAAAGTACATGGAAGAGATTTAGATTATTAGCACCAAGGTTAAAATGAAACGAGTTCAAGAGGGCCAGAGGGGTCAACTGGCCGATAAGGTCAATTGGTTGTTATGAATAGTTATCTATATACTGTGGATGTCTATCTTTAGAAGAAAAAGTAGGGTTAGTGACTTTGGGATCAAGTCAGTTTTCTCTTATAAATATAGAGGTTCTCCTTCATTGTAAATGGATCCCTCAAGAGAAATAAAATATCTCCTCACTTCTCTCTTCCTCTACAATATTCTTGTTCTAATTTATCATTTTATAACAGGTTATCAGCACGAGACTCTGCCATCTTGGGTGAGTATTTTGAAAAGATCGAAGGTACATGCGCTTTCTTTAAATCCATCTCAACGGTGGTATCATATTTATCTCTCTATCTTGTGAAAGTAGCAGATAAATGTGTAAAGTTAATATGCCATACGTGAATTCTAGATTTAATTTCACGTGTCCTGAAAACAAATTTAATTAAAAGTTTATCTGATTCATGAACTGCATAACTTAATTTTAATATAAGAAATTTATGGGTGAGTATTATATGAATTGATTAAATATGGGTTCTTTGATCCATGCATAGCTCGATTCTCTTTTGTGCATGTTCAGGTTTACACAAAATAAGCATGATGATGATAATGATTATCGCCTAACACAAGAATTCTGATTGTGAAGATTACGTTCCTTTCCTATATGTTGAGATTTCGAAAAGAATTGTTTATTTAGTATGTAATGAATATGTCTTGAATTATTTATATTTTATGCATGTTTCGATTTCTTTCTTGAAGTAGCATTATGTGAAAAGAGGTTTTAAGCGACGTTCAGATAATTATGTTCCATTCTTTAAGACGAGAACTTTTGATAAATATTACAAATACAGGTTCATTCCCTGAAGTGAATGTGATAATATTTAGTAAAGATTATAAATACAGTCTGATACAGACGTGTTTTTGGTTGTGAAAATATCATGCCTCACCTCAGAAAGAGGTGGAATATAATTGAAAAAGAAAATATTCTAAATATTTTATGATTTACTCCTGAAGTAGTAAACTCATAAATCTGTTCACGAAGTAGCAAACTCAGGAATCTGCTCCCGAAGTAGCAAATTTTGAATTCTACTATTATTTTTACATGTCCATTTAATTGTTGTTTATCTCATGGCACCATCAGTGTTTAATTAAATTTTCTTTCATGATAACAGCAGTACATGTCTAAGAAATATTTGATAGTACAAAATTAATTATCAAGGTCTCCAGAAGAGCCTGATTGGTCGGCTACAAGGATCATGCCACCAGCAATGTCCAAATAATATCCGATTGTTGAGAATAAATTGAAGACACTCGAAGAGTTTAAATACTATTATGTCATTTGTTCTAGATTGTATTATACGAAGTCGTTATGATCGATACACAAACTGTAGTAAATCCGAAGTTTACGAAAATACATGGCTATCATATTAAAGCTATAAATGATGGGAAGATTAAGTATCTTGAAAATCATAGTGGGTAAGAAATATGTACATGTGAAAGGTTACCCTCTTTATTCTCCAAATTGTACCACACAAATATAAGCATGGTGAAATCACATGTCACGGTAAACCAAAAGTTTATTGGTTCCAAAAAAAAATAAAAAATTATGTCATAGTAAACCAGAAGTTTACTAAAACAAATAGCACATGAGATGGTAAACTTGAAGTTTACTAGTATAAACAATTTTATTAGTAGGCATGAGCGGTTTGGCCATCCCGATTCAAACATGATGTGCAGATTGAGTATTTAACATATATTAAAGAAGTAGAAGATTCTTCAAGAATTTATATTTGTTGTTTGTTCTCATGATAAGTTGATTATACTGGCTAATGTTAGGATTGAATTCCCTAAATTCTGAAAAAGTGATTATGGGTCCATTCACCTATTATGTGATGTCTTAAATGGATGCGTTGACAAGACGGTCACATGTGCGTTTATTGTCAACCCGCAGTTTGACATATGCAAAGTTACTTGCTCAAAATAATTGAATTGAGAGCACAATTTTCAGATTATGTAATCATGATAATTCATCTTGATAATGTTGGTTTATATCCTAGCTGGTTTGGCTTTAAATGCCTCCACTAAATAGCTAAATCATTGCTTATGAGAACAAAGCTTTATGTGCTGGTCTGAGACATGATATATTACATATAACATCACTTGTATGCTTCAGACTAACAAATTATGATAAATTTCCCCTCATAATTGTTTCACGGTTAGGAACCAGATATTTCCATCTAATAGTTTTTCATATGTGGTATATGATTAATTAATATACCATGATGCACAAAGATGGATTCCTCCAAAAAAAGATGGGATATATGTTAGTTTTTCTAACATAAGGGCGAGAGAATAAGCAGTTGAGGAATATGTTATGAATTATTATTAGTATGATTCTCATTCAAAAGATAAGTCAACTCAAATGCTAAAAGCATTTGCTGACCCAAAATTAATTTCTAATTTCAGCTGCAAAATGCTCCTATTAAATTCATGTCCCTGAAGGACAAAGTCTATAGCATGCATGAAGTGTGGTAGACTAATCGGTTCCAAATGCAATAATCATTGAAAAGAAAAAGGAGCAAATGATCAATGATCATTATAAGGAGGCAATGTGCTCTTGAAGAGCCTACGACATAACACTTCATGAAACCTCATGAGAGGTTTAGGTACCTAAAAATAATGGGAAGTGATGAGATCTCAATAAGTTATGTTACATTGCGAACCGATACACGATATATCGTCGACGATATCTTTGGTACAATATAGCGCAATATTGTAAAATATTGTGAGGATCTAAATTCTACGTGTATAAAGCATGCTGACATAGACATTATTACCAAGTGAAATGACTCATTCTAGTAAGCTTAAAGCTTATTGGACCTGCAGTCTAGACATCAGAAAATATCATGCATTTAAATATTAATAGATATTGTCACATGACAAAATTTATGTGAAAATTCTTGGAGAATTTTAAATGCCTGAAGCACATACAAGTTCTAGAAATTTATTCATAATTCTTATTTGAATTAAGTTAAGCAAGGTGAATGCGATTTGATCACCTTAATGAATATTCACTGACTAAGGGTACAAGTGACTATATTTATCCTTACATTTTTATGAAAATCGAATACTGTTATATTGTTGTGCAAGTTGATGACTTGTATATTATTGAAAACTTTTGAAGAGTTTCCAAAAGCAATAGATTATCTGCTGAAAGAAGTTGAAATGAGAAACTTGCAGAATTTTTTGATCTTGAAGTGCCATATCTTTATGCAATTGATGCATTTATATATTTTGCTATGACTATGAGGGACTACAGTCATACGATGTTGTTCTACATGACAGTCAAATCATATAAAGATAACATCTGTTTATAAAGCAAGTCAAGAATGCACTTGGAGTGATTTTAACAATATTATAAACCAATGCAACTCTATCCAAAGACTGAAGATGCAGTAGCATACATAGCCCAATTAAAGTGAGGATTCATAAAAGGACAATGCATATTTCACTAAAGTTGTTCTTCGCATACGATCTTCAAAAGAATGGTGATATTAATGTGCAACAGATCAGTTCAACTGATAATATGGTTGATTTGTTCACCAAGTCTCTACCAACTGCAACTTTCGAGAAAATGGTGCACAAGATTGAAATGTGAAGATTCAAGATTTTGGAT
Organism: Lycium ferocissimum; assembly: GCF_029784015.1. Lineage (NCBI taxonomy): Eukaryota > Viridiplantae > Streptophyta > Magnoliopsida > Solanales > Solanaceae > Lycium > Lycium ferocissimum. The sequence goes on along the minus strand of NC_081348.1, from coordinate 25,465,104 downwards.
TGAAGTTCTCGTCAGGGAGACTTAATACACGTTGTACTTTTTTTCCTTTTAAGGTTTTTGTCCCAATGGTTTTTCCTTATAAGGGTTTTAATGAGGCAATCAAAGGCATATTATTAGAAATGTGTACTCTTTTTTCTTCACTAGAATTTTTTCCGTTGGATTTTTTCTAGTAAAGTTTTAACAAGGCACATCATCTATCAAATAGACATCCGTCGAGGGGAGTGTTATGAATAATTATCTATATATTGTGGATGTCTATCTTTAGGAGAAAAGGTACGGTTAGTGACTTTGGGATCAAGTCAGTTTTTCCTTATAAATATAGAAGTTCTCCTTCATTGTAAATACATCCCTTAAGAGAAATAAAAGAATTCATCTCCCTTTCTCTACAATATTCTTTTCTTGCTTTATTATTTTATAACACTTTTAGTGTTATGTCTTTTTTATTAATTTTTAATCTGAAAATAAATATTTGAATAGATCTTTTTCTTCTGTTCAAATTGTAAGTGATCATCTAAAAAACTGTTTTCCTCGTTTTAAAAACTTTCTATTCATTACTTAAACTATAACAACGTAACAAGCTCTCTGGGATAAAATAACATGGTAAAAAGATAATCATTGACCAGTCCTTTTAAAATGTGAGTATTCACAAGCTTCGCATAATTATCGCACACATAAAGAATCAAGGAAAGCTTAAAGGGCCTCTTGCCGGTGGTCTTACTGTCTTTTTCTTCTTTTAATTTTATATTATATATGTAAAAAAAGGTTTACATCATCAATATTTTAAGTTATCAATTTTGATAGTTATTATAAAATTTACCTGTAATTATTTTAATTTTGTAATGTAAAGGGTAGGTGGGAGAAATCTCCCATTACTCTCCTTGGAACTCGGACATGTAATAATTTAGAGTCTAGTTGCCTGAATTTATTTCATCAGTAAAAATTTCAAATATATTATTCTTTTTCTGTAATTTCTGACGTGATACACATTTTGTTCTAACTTTAGGTATAGAATTCACGTTTATAGTTCACAACTTTCTATTCATTTAGGTGAACTCCACTTTCCTTTATAATTGATTGCAAGAAATTTAACTCGTTCATTAACAATGAAGGATAGAACTTTAACTAATTTCATAAGTTGCAAAAGAAATTTAAAATATAATGTGATCCTACAACATCGAAACATTAGCTTGGAAAAGATTCTAGTTTGTCTAGCGTATATATATATATATATATATATATATATATATATATATATATATATATATATATATATATATATATATATATTATCAAATAGAGATTTTTTCTTTCGTATATTTCGATTGTTAATACGATATATAAGGACCGCTACTACAAAAGTATTACACCCTTGATCGTGAAATATCAATTGCTTATACTTAACGCGTTAGCTACAACCTTTGTGCGGGTCGATACGCACGGCGCCTAGTATCCATCGTTTACGGCTAGGACTACTAGGGTATCTAATCCCATTCGCTCCCCTAGCTTTCGTCTCCCTCACTTTCCACCACACCCAAGTTCCATAGCTTTTGGTTCGCTATCCCGATCATGATTTTCCTACCCCATATATATATATATATATATATATATATATATATATATATATATATTTATCTTTTTTGGTCCAAGTCTAGCGATATATATATATGTGACTTCTCGTTAACTTTATTGTAATTTCGTCTCCATTATGATTTATGCTTTAAGTTTCTAGCTCTCCGTCCATTTTACTTTGAAAAAAATAAGAAGTTTTTCAGTAGAGTTCTATTAGAATCTCAAACTTTTCAGTCAGACTATGATGGTGTCGTCAAATAGTAGTACATACATAATTGGATCATATGATACGTAAACTCTTGTTTAATTGGTTAGAATATGCTTATAAGTTTGGCACATTACGCACCGAAACATATTAATATTTCGGTGATGGAAGTCCATTTTCTGCAACAAAACTATAGAAATCCACAAAACATATAATACTCCTTTATACATGGGACTATTAATCAAACATTACTTTGAAACAACTCAATTGAACTACGAGGCTATCTTTTAACAACTGAGTAGACTTTATCTTATTTTAAAAGGGCAAAATATGTCCACGTAGAGGAAGAGAAAAACCGATTTCCTCTTTCCTATTTGCCAACTAATTTTGTTCATTGTACTTTGCCTCTTTGAATGGGAGTGTGATACCTACCAACTTCTTGGACAAAAATGTACAAGAAAGTTAAAAAAAGGAAAAATGAACAAGTCCTTGGACAAAGTTGACAAGTCCCTTTTCTAGTATTTTACATGAGGGGAAAAAGGAAAGGCCTTAATCATAAATATAAGGTTCGAGCCTACAAAATAAGGAACAAACGTGATACGAATTTAAATTAATCGAGTCTATAAATTCCGGATAACGGATAATAAAGAAAGAGAAAGAAGCAATAATATATATATGACAAACTAGGGGCCATTTGGACATGAGTCATTGTTCTTTTTTTAAAAAAGGGAAAGAACGTTGTTGCTCCCTGAAAATAAAATAATTATCCGTTCATACCTCTCTTACTTTCATGTGCGAAAACTATTTACCAGAAATGCCCCCAAATATATATATATATATATATATATATATATATATATATATATACTGTGATGGTATCATGTTCATTTATTCAAAGGACACACTTTTTAAAAAAAAAAAAACATTTATGATATCATCATCTTATACACATATACTGTGATGGTATCGTGGAGGACTGCTTCAATTCTTCAATGAGGCACTCTGTGATACCGGCGTGGTACATAAATATATTGAGATGATATTTTGAAGGACTGTTTCAGTCCTTCTCTTAGTCCTCCATTATATCATCATGATATATAAATATTCTGCGATAGTATCATGGAGGAAGGGTCTTGGGCGAGGGGGCACTAGGGTAAATATTTTCGGCCGGTTGGGTAAGAAGCGAAATCAGTTTAGGTGGGAAAATGAGCGGGTAAATATTTTACATTTTAGGGGTATTATGTGTTGCTTTCCCTTAAAAAAATGTTTCAAAACAATGTTTATTAATAGAATTGAATGATTTAGTTAGAGCCCGTTTGGCTTATAAGATGTTTTCAGCTTTTTTTTTGAGTATTTAAGGTAGAAACATAAGCATTTTGTCTTAAAATAAGTAAAAAAAAAGTTGGGGTAGAAATTTCAACTTATTTTTTTTATTTTTATAAATTTCTTTGTTTAAAATTTAAAGCAAACGGCCCTTAGTTTTTGAAGAAGAGTTTTCAAATCTGAAAAACTGGCTGGATTCTTTTCCACTCCCAAAAAATCAATATTTTTCAACTAAAATGAATGTTGAAACACAATTTCAACTTTCAAATATCATTTTTTCAGATATCATTCAATTCACGTACAAACGCATACTTAATGTCCCTTTCTTTCTGGGTAGTTGCAACTGCTAGACAAAATTTCTTCATGTATGCATGTTGCTGTGTCAACTTGCCTGCTCCGTCCAAAATCGTCTAAAATTTCACCTCTTTTCTTCTTTGTGTTAGACTTATGGTACGTAAGATGCCCCATTCGTCATGCTGCTCTGTGGGTGATTGAGACTGGGCCTACTGTAGCGGGCGAATTATTTGACTTTCCTTGCTCTATAGATCAGTCGGCTGTTAAACTTTTTTCATAACAAAAATAAATAAATATGATCTATGTACCGACATATATATCCCAATTGGCAAGAACATTTAGGAAAAAACATATAAATATCTAGTGTATTTCCAACTGATAAATTAGAAGTTACAATATACTTTAATTAACAATAAATGATTATGTGATAATGCATATATCTAAGATACATGTTATTTTTTTTAATCGTTTTGGTGTTTTTCTTAGTTTTCTACCTTTCTCAGTACATAGTTTACCATCGAGTGATGTATTGGAAGCACTTTTGAAAAGGTTTGTTGTATATAATAATTCTCGTGATCAAGGTTATGTAAAAGGAATTTCGATACGTCCAAGGGGTAAAATATGTATTAAGCAAATTGTAACCACTAGGTTATAATTGTGATCTTGCTGCTATTTTTTCCCCCTGAGCCTAATAGAGGAAGATAGATAAGTAACTAAGAGAGATAGAGAAAGGCAATTACATCCAGGTCAATCATAATTAAGTGATAGAAATCTATGTGCAAACATTTACGTGTCATACATCTATTTGTTTGATGTAAATACTGATTGCAATGAAATTTGTACATGCTATGCTTAGATCGAGTTTCAATTATGATTATAATGTGAAATAATTATTTTGAACATTCATCTGATAACATCACAGCTGGTGAAGGGGACATTTATACAAGTAACCCTTTTTCAAGCTACTATTTAAATTATGTACCTTTTAGCCCACCGAACTGAATTATCTGAAAAAGAATAAATAAATCTATATCTACTACACTTAAAAGGAAAATATTGTCTATTGGGCTATGGGGACATAATTTTAAGTGTGGCCTCCAAAATGGCGATAAGGTGCAAATAATCTTTGGTGAATGATCCAAAACATTAAAGACCTATTTGAAGGTCCTTTTATACCCAATGTAAGAGACTATGTAGGGGTTTACACAATATTTAGTCGAAGTCGAAAAAAGAATATTTGAGGTTGAAACTGGAAAAAAAGTATTTAGAAGTTGAAATTGTATTTGAATTTACATTTCATTTTAAGAAAAGAGCTGAAGTCTGGTGAGTGAACACCATACTATTTCACTTAGAATACTCTTGAAAAGAGTTTTTAAAATTCAAATAATCTCTCTTTCAAGTTGAAGTTTAAATAATAGATCAAATTTGTAAAGCAAATACTGATTCCCGAATAATATTTCAAGTTAAAAATTGAAATAATATAACTCGATATCTAGCGGTCTTGGCTTGATACAATATTTTGCTTGGTAAACCCTCATAACTCATTCGTATCTAAGGTTGGGCTTCCTTGGGTATAGATCTAACCACTACTTTCCCATATTGACCTAATCACTTTTTAAATTCATTACAACTCTTTATTCCATCTAACCAAATTCAGTGCAGGAGATTTAACCACAAAGGGTTTCGGCAATTGCTAATCCATCTCTTAACTCAATCTTGGATTTAAAGATTTAAACTTATAAGATAATATGAATCACACAGTTCAATAAGAACATTCAAAAGAATACTAGCTTAAGCACAAAAATTGAAATTGGCCATCCTTTTTATTTCCATTTATTAGTTTTCCATGTTTAATTTCTTAATATGTCATAGTACTTGAGAGATGATCACCAGGTAGAACGTTGGATTCTTTCTTTTTTCCTTGTTAAGTAAATACCTGTATCAGTACTCCAGCGTGAAAAAAAAAAAAAAAGTACTCCAGCGTGAAGAGTTTAACTGAAATGTGCTACAAAGAGCAACAAACTTCAAACTGGTGGGTCCATCAAGATTGGGCCGAACAAATTGTCCCAGTAATTTTTTAGGAAAATTTACTTTTCATAACTACTTCTAAGACCTATTTATGAATAATAACTACCTTTGATTTTATTTATTGTTCATAACTAAAATATTTTCTTAAATTACACATCATAACTAAGTGTCTCCGTATTTCACAAAGTTTCTCTTTTAAATTAGTTTCTCTCACCTCTCAAATTTATTTCTCCCTCACCCTTCTTTCTCTCTCTCTCTTCCCTCCGCCCCTTTTGATCGTCGATCTATTTCCTTTCGATTCCTTCAAATATGTCAAGTTACTTCATCGGGAAAATTGTTCAAGATTGTGACGATTGGTGTGTCGGAATGACAAGAACTAGTAATGAACTCTTCTGATGGCATAGACATAATCTCGCAATCCTCGTCGAATTTACGAAGAATAACACTAGAGAGCTCGTACCCCTTCTCGATTTAGTTATGGAGGCAACTCTTCATCTTTGTTGATGTTGCTATAAATCGATTCCTTTGAAACTTTTAAGTGCCGATTTATAAATCTGCGAAGAAAAGGAGTGACGTTTTGGTTTGTTCTTTACTTTTTCGACAACTGCCACTTCTTCTCCGGTGGCGGCGGTGGTTCACCGGTGGTTAAACGCATATCCACCTCCGATGAGAGTTGTGGAGCTTCATGCTCACCAAGTGTTTGATAAAATGCTTCAGTATATTTCAGTATATTTCGTTGTATTTCAATGTATTTATAATTTATGAAACAATTTTCTGATATATTTCATTGTATTCCATTGTATATATGCATACTACAATTTTATATTTCTTAAACAATCAACCATATTTTATTGTATTCCGGTGTATATTTTTACGTATTTGGAAGTATTTAAAAGTTTGGAATGGAGTAATTTGGAGAGAGAAACGTGGGTTATTATGGAACTTGATGATTATCGTGATACATGGTTGATTTAATTTGATTTACCATTTAAAATGAAAGAAGAGAATCTGTTCCATATATCACCCTATTTTGACTCTCTGATGATTTTATATTTAGGTGTATTTCAAAAATGCGAACTCAGTAGAACTTTGTATTTCCGTGTATTTCCGTATTTTAAAACGCGAAATACAATGAAATATAACAAAAACTAGCTACGATTTGTAAATATAGAAAAAGTATTTATAAATTGTTAGAAAAGTTTGTTAAAAGGTGAAATTGTTTATGTAAGTTTCCCAATTTTTTATGCGCATTCTGGCCCATAGTAATTTCCTTGTGGTCCAAATATGAATGCTTTAAGTTATGCTCTAATTAATTCTACGGACGAAAGCGATTAATGGATTGATGATTGATCAAATCACTTCAAATAATGTCTTCCGTTGTGGCTAAAAGGTCAAATTAGATTCGGACAAGAAGTGTTGATAGTCTCTTATTAAGAAAGGACAACGACTAATTAAAGTAAGAAATAAAAACTTTTTTTATTTCCTATTCATCTAATAACGTGTTAATGCAAACAAAATATTATGCAAAATTATAGTAATGATTTGTCTTTTATGCACCAAGAAATAATTGTAATGTAGGGTCCCCCCCAGCAATTGGAGTTAAACTTTGAGTAAACATTTTCATAATATAGAAAATCAAGTGTAGGACCATTTGTACATTGTCCCATTGACTTTTTCACATGCTAAAAGAGAAAAATCATTGACAATAATTGAGTTTTTTCATTATACAACAAATGTACTGTTTATCACCTAAACTGCAAAACTCAGGTCTTTGGCAATTTTTTGTGGCGAAATGTGACAATGGACAGGTTCATCTTTGGCATATGCGACACATTATTGCTACCTAAATAGTAGGAAAGAGATATATGTTGACAAATTACGTTCTCGACCTTAGTCAGGGTGACCCATAGGTGTCGAGACAATTCAATGGAAAAAGCACAACTTGGAGTGTATTACCCGAATTTGAATCTCAATAATAAAGAAAATGAGCTTCTATGCTATCTCGTATATATTTTTGTTGCTAATCTCCAGTGAAATGATCAGTTCGAGTCCCACACCGATTATTAATGAGATGGTTAGTCTCTTTATGTTATTTGGGCAATTCTTATTTTTTGACTCATGAGCTAGCTTTAATTGACGGTTGAGTTAACAAATGCAAAATTCATTTTTTTATATGGTATTGGAGCAGAACCCTTCTCAATTTTTGGTTTCCTGATGTTAGATCCCATATTAAATTATCCACGCTATAGATGTTCACTCTTGGGCGTGCAAGGGGGTGTTTGAGTCCCACATAGGTTATAGTTAGAGCCAATATCCATTTCTTTACATGATCATGATCATAATCATATAATTAAAATATCATTTGTAATCGTTTACAAAACCAGGAGCTTGTTCGGCTAAGCGGTTTTGAGGCCGAAAGTACTTAGAGGAAAAGCATTTGAGGTGTTTCACCAATAAGTAAAAATACTTTTAAATAAAGCAGTTTTTTTTGCGGATTGGGAGAAGCAAAATTTTCGCTTCATGAAAAGCAGAACCAGAACCAGAAAATTATTTTTTTCAAGGCAAAAAATCCCTATAATAAATATCTATTTGTCAAGTATATCCCTTATTAATTCATTAATTTCCAATTATACATATTTACGTATAGCAACTCATTTTGATTCTTAAGTCCAATATATTAGTCTCTAAATAATACTGTGCTTCCAAGTTTATAGAAAAACATTTTCGATAGTCCAAAAACAAAATAGCATATTTGATAAGAATATAATAGTCTTTTTTATTAACATCGAAAATTCAATTTATAAGATTTCAGGCATAGATCAAATTACCATAAGATGCACTATTTTGAAAACGTTGCGTGATAAAATTAGGGATGAAATCGTCGAGATCGTGAGGTATGAAAGATTCTACTTATTTTTGTGGTGAATTCCCCATATATAGTGATTTATAATTTCTGAAATAGTTTGAAATTAATTTTGGGTAGTATTTTTAGTATATTTAAATCATCATGTTGACCAATATTTAATATTTTCTTTGATTTTGTATGTATTATATTGATTGAAAATTTTAAGATGTACATTTTAATTTTTAGTAAATACGAGAAAAACGTAATTAAAGTCTTTCATAATTTTAAATGACTTCTCTCTATGAAATAAGCTTAATCTAAAGGTTTATCGATACTTGTCCTTTTCGTAATTTGATACTCAATAAATACTTTTTAAAAAAGATTAGACAAATAGAATCTGCGTATAATCAAAAGTAATTAGAAGTTTTTTTTTTATAGGGGAAATTTCAATAATGTACAATCTAACATACAAAATTACATTTGCGTAGCCATATTTTTAAATTACACCCGCATAACGACTTTTTCACGGTATACGAATTGTACAATAATATACAACTTTATACACCTGGAGTAGATAACGTATCAACCTTGTGTAGAAGTGTATAATAGGTATAAGAGGTGTTTGTACACACTATTACACTGGGTATACAAGATCATACAAATTTATACAAGAGGTGAAAAACACATCTATACTAGTATACAATATTATCCATACTTATACAATAGGTGTTTATACATAATGTATAAAAGGTGTCTATACACACTTCTACACCGTATAAAAGTGTATAATAAAGTATAAGACGTGTTTATACACATTTTTTCTTTTGGCAACCCCTAAGAAACTTAGTGGGATATTTATTAATAATAAACAACAGCAAAAAACATAAGTTCAAAACAAATAGAGGAACAAAAAAGTCCAATAGTGCCGACACAACCCAAGAAACCAAGCGAAAGCCTAAATTAGGAAAGTAATGACACTAGTGCTCGTCGGCTAAATTACAGCTAACGTGCGTAAAAAATAAAAAGTGGGCAAAATTGAGTAATTATTTTACCCTAATTGTCATATATTGTTATTTTTCCCTTTTTTAAATGTATAACTAAAAACAAACTGATTCTCACAAAAAGTTACTTTTTTGAAAAACAATTTGAAGAAAAGCACTTATCAAAATAAGTAATTTTTTGCCGCTTGGCCAAACTGGCTCTATATCTCCCCAAATAGTCTCATGCTCACTGCTACCAGTTTGCTCTTCCATATTAATAATGTAAAGTAAAAGAATTAATATGTTTAAATTTTAAGGTGGCGTTTATAAAGGGAAAATTACGCACTATGTCTTTTTTTGAAAATATTTACGTCACATAGCTCTTACTTTGTGTATAAACACCCGATTTTCAACATATTTGTGTATAAAAGCATATTTGTGTATAAACACCTTTTATACACTTTATACAAGGTTGATACATTATGTATAATGCTTTTCCCCCCAGGTATAATGTTGTATAATATTGTATAATAGGCTACGTGGAGTAATATTTTCAAAAGCTGTATATTTTGAAAATTTCCCGTTTATAAATTTAGATTGGTATAATTTGTTGCGAACTAATTTGCCGGAAGAATTTCTAGAATACAATTTTGGAAATAGCTTTTTGTGGAAATGTTTATAGAGAAATTTTTACGTGTTTTTTGAAAACTTATTTATGAATTGTTTCGGTTTTAGAAACATTTTTTTTTTGCCCGGATTGCCCTTTATTTGGGTTGGTCTTTAATTTTTGCCCTTCAAATTGGTGGTCTTTAAGTTTTACCCCTCGCCTAACACCCCGAGGTTGTGGGTTCGAACCCCAGCTCAGTAAAAAATAAATAAATTTGCAAGACAGAATTTCGCAAGGCAGACTTTGCAAAATTCTGCCTCAAGGCATAATTAAAATTTTGCAAATCTGCCCAGCGAAATTCTGCCTTAAGGCAGAATTTGGGCCGCACAGGCAGAATTTCTGCCCATGCAAATTCTGCCTGTGCCATGTAAATTCTGCCTGAAGGACAAAATTTTGTCACGACCCATTTTGCTTAGGCCGTGTGGGCATTTACCTTTCCACCTCGATAAGCGAACCCTCAACTCAACAATGAATAAATACCTAAAAGAATGAAGTTAAAACAGCGGAATAGAATAAATACGTAAGTCTCACGATATATTTATATGTAAGTAGTAGAAAGTGCGGAAGATAATAAACACCCTTAGGGTCTAGTCTGAATAATACAAGAGCATCTCAATCAAATCATAATGTAATGCAGTGCAATAATGGTATGAATGCAGTGCAATACCATGCAAATGAGGTGTACACATGTACTCCGGACTGAAACATCGACGTCTCCGTAGAACAACCCAGCGTGACTCGCGAAGTCTAAGTGCCATTTGTCCCCGATCTTTGCCCAACAGACAGACGGGACCCCAGATCTTTGCCCACGGGGGGTTATCACCGGCACTACCCTGGGGGACCCGCGGAGTCCATGCACTAACAACGATTCCGAAAGTATCATCGAAATCTGCCATGCAACAACGATGCCGGAATAGATCATCAATCACTCAAGTAAAAGAGTCTATCAAATATCAGTTTCATACAATTAACGATTCCGGAATTGATCTTCGGATATCGGCCTCTTCACAATCACTCAAGTAAAAGAGTTTATCAAAATATCAGTTTACTCACTCAACGATATCGGATCATCACCGGGTAGCGGCCATGCATCATGAATGTGAGAGAATGCGTGCAATGCGTATATAAATCATCAACAATCAGGTTCAATATCACAATTACCAATAACGGTGTACGCCAACAATGTATCATATCACAATACCAACAGTGGTATGCCAACAGCATATCAATATCACATGTACCAACAGTGGGTACGCCAACAACATATCCAAGTACAAATACCAACCACGAGTATGTCAATTCAATCCCAATCAAGACGATAACACAGAATTCAATATCTACCAACTACTCATGGCATCAAGCCAGCACAATAGAAAAATTAAAGTACACGTAACGGGATGACTAGTCTCAACACACATCAGGGCCCAACCTAAGGCAATATCCAATCCGACTTCATACCCGAAGGTTCACATGCTGTCTCCGACATTATAATCTAAATATGTGTTTCGCTATACGAAGTCTCACCAAAGGCAAGCCATAACCTACCTGGATTGCCGAACCGCAACACCAACAACTCGCTCCTTTGCCTTGCCCTTCCGCTGAACCTCAGAACCAAAGTAGTTTAAGCATAATCGAATTCTACATTAGAAATCATGAAGAATGATACTAATATTGCTACTATTTCAATTAGGTCAATTCTAACCCTAGAAATTGGGGAAACGGGCCCACAAGGGCAAAATGGAAAATTCGGGACAAAATACCAAATTAAGTACTAGGTAATCATAACCCAACCACTAATTGTTGATTTAACTCAAGGATTAGCCTAATTTCTGATTTCAAGCAAAACCCCCAAGTTGGGTATAAACCCTAAGTCTCCAATTCCGAAATTCAACGCTAAAAGTGGAAAATATATGCTTAATAAGCTTAGATTAGTCAATATCTAACATAAACATCACCAATTTATCATTAATAATCCTAGATACAATGTTCTTCCAAAACCCTCTTTGAACTCCCATCACCATGGGTTTATTAAGGGAAAAGGGGAATCTAACATTATAATGGATTAAAGGAAGAATGAAGAAATGGGCAAGATTTACCTCCAAGATTCTCCTCCAAATATCCCTAAGAATAGTTTATTCAAGCTCAAATATCGAAATGGGACATAATGAGGGTCTAAGGGCTTTTAACACTTTATTAATGTCACTAATCACTTTTCGTCACCCGCTTTAGCGGGGCGGGATCGGGAACGGCGCCGGCCCAGCGGTCAAGCCTAAAACGCTTGGACCGCTTCAGCGTCAGGGTTACCGCCCCAGCGGTACCGCTGCTGCGGTGCTGGTGCCGCTGACACCTGAAAACTTCCCAAATTTCGCAATTCGATTCGATTTTCCGTCTAGCACTTTATTAATGTCACTAACTGCCTGTCACCCGCTTTAGCGGTACTGGGACTGCCCCAACGGCGCCGGCCCAGCGGTCAAGCCTAAAACGCTTGGATCGCTTCAGCGTCAGGGTTACCGCCCTAACGGTACCGCTGCTGCGGTGCTGGTGCCGCTGACACCTGAAAACTTCCCAAATTTCGCAATTCGATTCGATTTTCCGTCTAATTCCCGAGGCCATCTGCTCACATGCCATACACATAGACCCACATAAAAACGTGCTACGAACGCGCCCGTGGCCTCGGAAGTCCCCACGGAGGTCTCGTTGACCGGGTCAACCCCCGATGCCTTAATCCGAAATTCCCAACCCAAGTCCCGAAATGCATCCAAGTGCATTAGGAACCGAACCAACTACACAAACAAGTTCTAAACGACCATCCGGACCTCTCGGATTCGACATAATTCCGACAAAGGTTCGTTTGCCCAAAAGTCAACTTTGAGTCAACCATTTTTCACTTTAAGCCTATGTTTTCACAAAAGTTGCCTGAATCCGGTCTAGATACCTCAGGAAGCGTGTCAACGGTCCCCTCGGGTCAAAAGTGAGCTAATCAATGATTGGGAACGAGCGAAAATGCCTAAAAGACTATAACGACTAAACAGGTCGTTACAAATTTAAAGACCACCATTTTGAGGGATAAAAATTAAAGACCACCTCAGCGAAGGGCAATCCTGCAAATTGCCCCACATTATTTGGATTAATTTCTAAAAGTTCAAATTCATTTTTTAGTCATAAGGCCGGTGTTATTTATTTTTAGTAAAAGAACATGAAAATCAGACACTAGACGTGTTTAGTAGTGCACCACATTTTTTTTTTTTTTTAATATTATATGCCGACGAAAGATTGATAGTAGTTTGACTAAGATTTTTTTTTTTTTTTCCAGTATTTGACTAAGAAGTTAGACTGCAGGGTTAAAGACTTGATGAGCAATAACTTTTATTATATTAGAATATAATTGTTCTGAAAAGTATTAATTTGAAAATGGTTCTAGAATAATCAAAATATTTTTAATATACTTGAAGGTCAAGATTTTGTCAAACTAGATATACTGATTCTGAGTTGACAGATTTAATATAAACATTAGTATTTGGCAATGTTAGACTGACAGATACGAAAAGGAAAAAAAATTAATCAATAAGTCAGACAGTCAGTGGAGTGTGGATCATTATTAGACACCTTTTGATAATAAATACTTAGATGAGTTGTGCTTATATGGATGCAGGTGTCTTATTCAGATAAGAATGAGAGACGCAATCATCAAACACTTCGATATAACAGCTCAAAATTAAATACAAACGCTGGTAGTTGAAAAGTTTTAATGTATGCCGTGAGACATCTTTTTGTGAGATAAAAAATGAACTCACATCTTACACTAAATGGATCTACAAATTTTAGGTTCATTTTTTTTTGTCTCACAAAATGGAGCCCCACACAACTAATATTAGTTGTGTGAGGCACATATTAAATTTTTTTCTAGTGGTTGTATTCACATTAGAACTCGAGCACGTTCCTCATCAGAATCCGAAGAAATATAACTTTCATTTTCAAGGACTGTGAGATCTTCATTTGAAGTAGAACTCTCTGATGTATCCGAATCAAACCTGAATCTTCTGGTTCTGAATTCAATAATAATTTGGATAATGTGTCCTTTAACTCTTCATCAATGTTAAGACTATTAATCTTTTGCTTGACTTTGCAGTTTTTATAATAATGACCTGTCCTGCCACATTTCTAGCAAGATTTTGAATTTTTGGACTTGATAAAATTTCTCCTTTTCTTGAATTCCTTTTTGCTTCTTGCTTTCTTTTCCAAGCGTTTCTCTTTCCAAGCTTGAAAATCCTTTTTATCTTCTTATGCCTACGAGTCTCTTTGGTTTTTGAAATCTCCAATTGTCCACAAAATTCTCTTAATTGTTATCTTTCATTTAGACGATGTCTCTTGATTTACTGATTCAGCTTAATCTCATTGCATAAAGATGAACCTTTTTGGATACAAGTACCTATTAACTTGTCGTAAGTATATTCATCATAATTGATGCTAGTTTCTCCTTTTGTAAGAGCTTTCCTAACTCTTTCTGCAAAAAGGCTAGGCAGTCCAACTATAAACTTGGACTTCCAATGGGTGTTATTACACTCAGGTAACTCCATAACCCTACTAAGGAATACATCCTTATACCACCTAAATGATATAAGGGTTTTGCATCTTAAATGCTGAAGCATAGTCCTAATATTTTCACTATTATCAGACCATCTTCCAAAGAAATGTTCTATTATATTAATAACCAAAGAATAGACAACATTCTGTCCTGGGGTGGTTCCTGCTGTACCTGATTCATCTTTGACAACATTTAAATCCTATTACGGTGATCTTGGATCAAATAATTATCCCACCATCCTTTTAATTGTCCAATAAAACCAGCAATAATCATTTTAGCAATATTCCTATCACCGTTACTATTTGCCTTGCAAATTGTACTGTACATGATCATTCTATGTACAACAGTATAAATCTGTCTTTTGGTATAACCATCACTATTCCACTCATAAATATGTTTACCATTATAACTGTTATTCAAAATATACTCCTGTTCTTCAAATAACACTTCTTGGGGAGTGAGACGAGGATAGTAAAACATCCTTTGAGTAGGCTTACGAGCATACTTTTCTAATTTATTAATTTCATCATACACTTTCTGTTTGTAATCATCATCAGAAAGGTCAAAAATCATACTCATCCTCTCCAATTTTTATGGCATGTTAGACTGACAGATACGAAAAGGAAAAAATACTAATCACAAAGTCAGTGGTCTGGATCATTCTTAGACACCTTTTGATAATAAATACTTGTCTTGTTTATATGGATGCAGGTCTTATTCAGATAAGAATGAGAGACGCAATCATCAAACACACTGATTTAACAGCTCAAAATTAAATACAGACGCTAGTGGTTGTATTCACATTAGAACTCCAGAAGAGAATAGGAGCAAGAAAAAGAAAGATCGACTTAGATTTTTCCAAGAAAGTTGGTAAAGGACCTACAGCATTGATTACAATGGAGAGTTTTTCCAACTTAACATTCCCACCTTTCTTTTCTTTATTAAGTACATTATGTACTGATAATTTAATAATTTTTTATACTATCCATTGGATTGCCCTATAAAAATACATACTCTCGCTATTTAATATGATATGATAGATTTAAAAAATAGAATGATAATCTTACAATGATCAGTTAAATTGCACTATAGTGTACAAAATCTCTACAATACATCCAGCATGTATAAGTTAAACGGAAAAGGTTCAAATATGCCCTCGTACTATGTGAAATTGAACAGATTTGGCCCCCATTAATAGTACTTTAACAGATACTCTTACTGTCAAATATTTGGTCCAAAATATCCTTATTTTAAACGGTCTCCCCAAGTAACCTTATTACTAAATAAGAGAGTCATTTAGCACTAGATCTTGACACGTGTCATAGACTCATAGTCTTAAGAGACCTGACTTACCCGACCTCGTATGAATGATATTTTTGGTCTCACGCGCTTACTTTAAGAGCATATTCGGCCCATTAGAGTTCTAAAGCTTTATGTTTTTTGTTTGTTCATAAGTTGTCTTGTTAGTTCATGATAATGTAATAGAAGTTTATAATGATGAGATTTCCCTTTGATTGATTTGCTTGATGTAAATTTTAAATACAATCAAAGAGAAGTAAAAGTGAAGAAAGACTTAAACCACTTGATGGAAGAGAAACCCAAACCGTGGCTGGCCAAAGACTCTAATTTTTCATCTAAAAAATGCCCACCTAAAATAAATAGCGGAATACACTATATTTTCTCTCAACTTTTAGATCTAAATTATGATCCGTATCTCTCAAGTTGGTCATATTTTCTTCTGCTCTCTATGCTATGCGGGTCCTCTGATGTGATTTTTTATGGGCCAACGATGCCCTCAAAACAGGCCCGTGTGACCAAATGTTCCATTCATATGGGGCTTGGTATGTGTAACGTGGGGTGTTCACGGTTTGGTGAAAAATCGATCCAAATCGAAAATCAAAATCAAACCGATTAAATAAATCAATATGTACTTGGGTAAGGTTTGGTTTGGTTTTAAATTTTAAAAACCATTAATATTTGGTTTGGTTTTGGTTTTACTAAAAGCAAACCGAAGAAAAAACCGAACCGAACTGACAAATTTTATACATAATTTTTATAATTATATATATACAGTATATTGGTTTTTACAAATACTTTTGAATAATTTATATACTTTTTAAGCAAAATTTGATTTATCTCTAATAGGCTAATGAACTTTATACTGTAAGCCGATTTAAAAATAAATAAAAAAATCCATGAATTTAAGCTCATTTATTCAAAGAAACAACTCTATGAGATTTGCCTAGATTTATTTTTTGTATTTCTTATAAACTTTATTCACATAATTAAAATTATAAATCTTAAGACATTTTCTCCATAATGCAAGAAACAATAGCTACCACAATAAAGGGTAATAACTAATTATAATTTGAAAAATGATAGAAAATTCTCTCATAATTGTAGGAAAAAAACATGAAAGAGAGAAATACCGTTAATTTTCTTAAAAATCGAAAACGCAACCCAAACCGAACCAAACCGACTACAACCAAAGCGATGGATATGTATTATATTTAGTTTGGTTTGATATTAATAATTTTAAAAACTGACTAGATTGATTTGATTTTGGTTTTAACCTAAAATCGATCCAAACCAACCCATGAACTCCCCTATCTAAGGCTTTTAGATTATGTCACATGTCATGATCTGATGCGAATTGACTAATTAATATTGTAATTAGGTTAAGTGGGGAACCATTTTGAGAAAGAACATATTGGACCAAGTATTTGACAGAAGGGCATATATAAGCTAAAGTATTAACAGAGTATTTTTTTATTTTTTTTCATATTTGGTTGGTCATAATATTTTTCCTCTAGGACAATAAATTTCTTAAAAATTAGGAAATAATTTCACGGTGACATTAGAAAAAACAAGTTTCGTAATTGACATTCTAAGTTGATTGTCCTCTCTCCCACCCCCCAAATGGCCCCAACTGCTCACCCCTAGATTATCGAGCACGCCATCCCGACCCACACTCCCAATTCCATCCACCTCATAGTATTTTTTTAGATTACATATAAATAGTTTTAACAAAATATATAAGATTTACTTACTTATCAAAAATAATAATAGTAAAAAATAAGAAAATAACTTATTTCCAAGAAAAGATTTTCCGCGGAAAACATTTCCACCGAAAATATTTTATTTTCCATTATACCACACACGGGGACCCAAATTTCTACCTAAATTTAAACGCAGCCATAGCCGTAGCTGTAGGCGTAGCTTCTGGGATCTCAAGCTCAGCCCCATGCACGACTGAACACCTCACTTCAATAAATGCGATTAAATGTATGCCTAGATTTCCAACCAGACTTCATTTTTTTTAATTCTTCACTTCATTTTTTTCTGTTTTTCTTTTTCTGATCAAAGTGCTCAATGGAGGGAGGACGGCAAAGAATCATCTTGACTTTTATTACCAGTTTGTAATATGTATATTTTCTCCCATTCTTATTTGCTTCCAAAAAGTATGGAGAGGATTCATATATATAATATTATTGGTTTACTCTATGTCTCTATTTAAGCATTATCAAGGCCCTTCTTTCTCTTTTTGGACAACAATTTTGCTAGCCCCACACGCCAATCATGTGTTAGGTCCGTTTGGATAAATCTTTTAGACAAACTTTTAAGGTCTAATTTATTTAGATACGATATATATGATGGAAAATAGGCATATATACGCAGCGGAAGCAAACATCCAAGATCATATTCTTACATGTAACCGTATAAACACAATCAAATACGAGATCGTAACACTAACCTTTTGAAGGCACATTTTTACAGTGCTTCAATTGCGTCTTGTTCTCAGGTCTACGATCTTCTCTTGTGTATCCGAAGACTTTTGAACGTAATACTTGAGTGGCAAGTATTCGGCTCCGGAATAATAATATCGCTTAGGGTTTTATGGCTTTCTTTATATACACACGTTTTATGGTAAAACCTTACCTAAAAACGTGTAGCCCTTTTCCTAACCCACCAAGGATATTATTTCTCCTTTTATTTTTCCTTGTTCTAGAATATTCGAGCACATGTTAGGGACTACGATTTAATAACGAGGCTTCCTATTGTGGTATTAATTCGGAATGTGGATGAATTAATCCTTCCACAATAAATTACGATTTATTCCACTAGAAACCTGTAATTGCACTCTCTGTTTAATTTCGAAATCATTCATTAAAAACTTATTTAACTCCCCATGTTAAGATTACAGACACCAATCAAATAAATCAAATTACTGACAATTTAATTCATCGACTAATCTAATCCTTTATACTTCCGCTTAACTTATTTCATGACGGATACAAAATCCACTGTGGTTTTCACATGAAAACTTATAAGCATCCATAAAGGGGTATCATCAATCTCAAGGTCGAGACACGGATTCTATCAACTAATTGTTATTTGACAAATGCACTTTGCCATTGTCCAATTTACCAGAATACATTAACTTTGCGGTTGAGTCGTACCTTTTAATAAATCAAAATAATGAACGAAGCACATTGATCACAACAATCATATCAAGATTAAGAGTATAAGAACATTTAATGAGCTAGAGAGGTAGTTTTATATATATTCAAAGACAAAACACTTATCTCTACTTGGTCCATTCAATACACACAAAAATGTACTAGCATAAGAAGTTGGAACATAACCATTCCCATAATCAAGATAGATTATATTTTAATCTTATGCTACAATCATCAAGATACTTTGCCCAAGATTCATCTTTGATTGTGAACATTAACTTTATAACTTATAAGAACCGACAATTTAATCTTCCGCGTATGAGCTAAAACTCCATACACTAAATCGTCTACTATATAAGTAAAGGGCACACATGAACAAATGATCTATTTAAATTAAGACTTTATTGAATTGAATAAATAAATAAACAATTGTTCCAAAAGAAATAAAAATAATACTATGATCAAACCGCATGGTTAATAGTATATCCTAACAATATACACTATAATGACTTTTTTGTCTCATGTGTATTTAATTATGCCCCGATAAACCAAAATAGAAACAAAAAGAATTTAATCATATCTATGTGGGACTTTAGTCCTTCTAGTTCTAGATTATAAATAATATCTTGGCATTTGGCAAGGCTCACATTATGATCACAAAATAATTGGGAATTTTCTTGCATCTAACTGGCAATTAAAGATATGAAAATATCAGCCATGTGGATAGTTTGATCAAAGCCAATTATATTTAAAATATTACAGGGAATTCCTTGATACCTTTTTAATGGTTACTCATTTGATCCAACGTTTAGCTGATCGGACCAAAGATGAATGTCACAATATAAAAAATCAAAAAAAAAAAAAAAAAAAAACATAGAATAATGTATAAACTCATGAAGACGTTGGAGGATTATTTGTTCAGTGAGATTGACACATGTGTGCCAGTTGAGTTAATAATGTATTTAAAAACTTAGTATTAAACTGCACATAATTACGTATCCGGAGCTTAATAAATATCAGAAGCCAAAATTGTGTTACTAATTCAGGTATAACATATACAGGATTTACATAGTATTTTATACGAGATAAACTACGGTAAGTCAGACAGTGACAGAGTCAAGATTTTTACTAAGGGGTTCAAAATATAAAGAAGTAAATACACGAAGAAGCAAAAGGGATTCAACATCTATTGTATATACAAGTTTATATATACAATGTATTTTTTCATCGGAGGATGAATCCCGTAGCTAGCCCCGTAGCCCCTGATGTCATGGATACGTGGATTAGAGTATTTAAAGAAGAATGGTTATAGATTAAACAATCATACATAATAATTTATGTACATTATTTTCACATTAAAACAATCCCTATATTAAGATTCCGCATATAACGACAAAATCTGCATTATTATTGGGGAAAAAAATTGGGCATATGTAGGTAGGGCCCGGTGGGCGGTGTCTCAGCCATACTCAAACAGTACATGACATGAGAGCCAAAATTTATGTATGTATATTTGGCCCCCACCCTATTTGCTGAACTATTAACAGCTAATATTGGAGCTTTTAATCATTCTTTGGGCATACTAATGTAGCAGTACTAAATTTATTTCCCTTTCTCTAAAACAAATATAATTTCAAAGATATGTGGAGCCAAGTTGCATGTGAAGCAGGTTTGGGGGGACAGAAATTAAATAAATATGTTGGATTGGGTGATGTATCATTTACAGATGTTATTATTTTGTAGAACAAATGAATAAAAATGTTCGTCGCTAGCTCTCAAATTTGAGTTAATCCTGCGAATGAAAAACCTCTAATACGAATTGCTTTTCTTTTAATGAATTCTACATGGTGGGAATTTTTATATTAATCGAGCTAGGGATTCTGAATGTCAAAATTAAATGATTATCAAAATTTGAAAAAGTTCCTAAAAGTAATGCTTCTCAAGCCGTCCACCCCAAACCCCATGCTTTCTTTCTTTCGTCTTCATAGAATCAAATTCTTGGCTTTTTTGGCCCCATATTTTCCCACCAATAGACCTTTTTTCTAATGTAAATTACGTTCATGTCGGTTTTCCTTTCCCAAGGATTTATGTATGAAAAAGTGATTTTATTTCCTTTTCTTATATATCTAGGAAAATCAAGTAGATATTTTGGCACAGAGGGAGTATAAGACATTTGAAACTAAAGAAGTACTTAGTAATTAGTATGAATACGTAACATTCCTTACATACTAGATAGACTCTTTGAATTAATTTGTATTGGCAAAAGATTCAACTCGCATCGTCGAAACTCGAAAGTCCGTACAAATTGATGCACCCTATTTTGTTGGAACTTGGAAGGATGACCAGAGATTTGAAAATTGGACTCAAATATTCAACAGTTGCTGCGGACAATCTTGACCTTTTCTCATTAATAATAATAACAACCAGAAACATGATTGGGTCTATTTTGACCTTAAGACCTCAACCGTTATGAGGCATTTTCTAGAGTTTTGAACCATATGTATAAGTCTTACATTTTGACCTTAAGTCTTATTAATTCGTTTCTTGTGAATTAAATTGTTCGAATGCAATTGGACCTTAAGTAAGATTGAGACTCTTAAGAGAAATTTCTAGAGGCCAAGTTTTGGTCTTTAATCAAGGCCACGATTCATGAAAGTTGAAATTTGTTTCAGCAATTTTTTTCTACAGATCAGGTCGATTGATACAACCCGCCCATGCATTAATTTCATTAAATTTCTACGAACATTGATGTTAATGTGTGGATGAAGGAGATATAATATCAGGAGGCAATTAGCACTTTTGAATTAAAAGCAAAAGGAAAACAAATATTACCCGCTCGAAGGTGTTTGAAATCAGCACTAACCTCACCGTAACGCTACAAGAAAATATGAAATTAGCGACGGACAAAATTTCGTAGCTAAACAGCAAAATTCCGTGCTAATATCATTTAGCTATGGATTAGCGACGGACGGATTATAAGAAAATCTAATTAGCGAGAAGCTATTTAGCGACGGATTAGCTAGGGATTACCGACAAATGCCGTAGCTAATATCGACGAGAATTTTTTTACTCAATTATTTAATGGGTTATAATAGGTAATTATTCTATTTTGTTGTGTAACCATATCAGGCTTAGTCCGAGTTATACTTGCATTGTAAGTAACTAAATTTAACAGTATAAAACTTCTTTACGTAAACATAAATAATTCATGTAGAAACAGGTTGGGAGTTTCTTGTTATTTTGAACATTGTACGTTACAACTTGAGAAGATACATGAGTATTGAGTAAGTAACTAAATTTAACAGATATGTAAGCAACTAAATTTAACAGATATATGAGTGTTGCACCTATAATTTTCTCCAAAAACTCGTGTGAAAAGTCAGAATATTCTCATCCCCAAGTATAATATGTTACAAAAAGATAAGTATATGGTTCACCTGGAATTTAAGATTGAGACACTTCTTCTTCTTTTTTAAATAAAGGTCATTTGTGTTATGTAAACATGAATCTAAGTCATGAACGTGAAATTTCTAAAACTAAGGTACCATACATAAAGTCAAACTATGGAGGCACCGCATTTTCTATGTACTGTAGATCATCAGAAAAGTTAATCATGATAAATAAAGGCAGTGACTAGTAAGTTAAAAAAAATCAACTCCATTTGATGTGATACGTGATTTTTACTAACAATTTAAGTTTTGGTAAAGCAGTGCAACCAATTTCGAGTACTAACAAGTATTTAGATTTTTTCATAATGCATGCAACTTCTATACTTGGGGAGAACACGATAACCAATGCTGAATGCTGATTCATTTTCATTCATCCGTTTGAATTGGCTGAATATGAAAAGAAATGGCATTTGATAAATGTGTGTATATGTAAACAAAAGAGTGAATTAATTCACACACATGTAAGATGTACATACTTAGAGCCAATACATATTTCAATGGTCCCTTTTTTTAGACTCCTGTGATGAAGACAAGGCAATGAACTAATGGGAAAAGGAAAGTTCAAAAACATAAGAGTTCTACCTATAGAGTACAAACATATGAACATGCTCCAGACTTGAATGTCAACCATATGCAGAGTAGCCAATGCTCCCAAGATTCAGAATAATCATTGCTCCCTGGCATATTGTTAGCTGATATTCTTCTAAACTCCTTCACCACCACACCCTTTAGATATAGGAAGTTGGGGACTACTAATATATGACTCCAAAAAAAGGATAAGAATTTCCAGTATAATAACATGTCATGATGTCTTTCTTTTAACCCTTATAGTATTCATTGGATCGACTAATTCTGATTCGTACTGCGTAAGCCGTTTAAAAGGTAACACACAATATCAAAAAAAATTCCATTTCTAGGATTCGAACCTGAAACCTCTGTCGGACGGCTCAAAATAAACTAACTGTGGAGTGAAAGGTATATGGAAGGCATTTCGGTACCGCTATTTTCTCTCACAAGTGATGGGAAAAAAAAAATTGGGGCTTAGAGAAAATCAGATAAACCACTCAAAAAAGATCGATATATACATCAATATTTGTGTTCAAATTAATTTCTGAATTTATACTTTAAGGTGCAGTAACTTTGTTTTCACCAAACTAATCAAAGGTATATGGAACAAGGATCAGTGCTTTAAACTGGTGCAAAATGGAATGCATTTTATTATTATTTCTTAAGATTAGGAATACAAAATTCATTATGGACAAGTAAAAGTGAACGGATACATTATATATTTAGGTAGACATTATATTAATTACTGTAGTTGGAAGCAAGAAGGTGGTTACAACTTGGAGATTTGTTACGGTGGTAAATCAAATTTAACAATGTGATATTTAATCTTTGATATTCACGCGCATATATAGATGCATAGTAGTAAGCTGTCATTCTCGTTTTATTGTTGTTGTTTGCTAGGAACAGTAAATATATATCATTCTCATTATTATTCTTTCCCAGGAACACAGTAAATATTACTCCCGCTGCCTCAATTAATTGTTTTTCTTTTCGGTATGACTAAAAAAAGAGAGTTGTTATTTTTATATATCTAGTAAGTTAACTATTCAAACATTCTACATGATAAGTTTAAATTCATAAGATTCAAAAAATATTTTAGCACATTATAATTTAAGATCACAAGATTTAAAAATTTCTTTTTATCCTTTAAATTTCATGTCAAATCAAATTAAGATAATTAAATTGAGACGGAGGGAGTAAATTCATCGAAAAAAATGCATCATCCAGAATGATCCAGTCCAGGCCCCAGTAGCTATCCTTGTAGCTAAGTCCACAATGGCCATCAGTTTGAACCATTGAAAGGCATTAGTGAAGAAATCCTTATCACCAATAAGTTGATGAGCGATACGAACGTTAAAGAAAATTTCTTGTCTCGTGTCAGATAGGCAAAAAGCCAAAGCAAACGAGTTTAACGTAGGGCTGGGCATGATATAGTAGATACCGATTATCATATCGAAATTGAAATTTTTTATATCGTGGTTTTGGTATTATGGGATTTGTTATGGTATTGGGTCTGCATTTTTAAAAAGTTTAGTATTTGGTATGGTATTTGCTATTTCTAAAGAAAATATTGAAATACCGAATATCATACCGAAATTTATTGTTACATATACAATTCATATATATTAGTATTATAATTAACAAATACATAAACTAGTATTAACACAAAACTAATTGTTTAGACGTTGAAATTTTGACTACTCTTTTTTGATTGAAATATCTTTGTTGTGTAACTGATTTACAAAGGGGATTGATTGTACTTTCTTTTGAATATTTTTACATGTGTGAGGTTTTAGCACGATATAATTGAGACATTTTGTGAGCGTGAATAGGCGAAGTCATAATTCTCTACAATATGAGTATATGTAAGTTGAAATCGAACAAACTATGGTAGCCGAATTACCGTACTGCAAAATACCGAACCATACCGAATTAATTTGGTATGATAATGGTATAGTATTTTTAGAAATCGAAAATCGAAATTACCATACCGAAGTTTCAAATACCGTACTATGCCCCCCTTAGTCTCAAGAGTGCTTGGATTTTATATATTATTGGAAGAAAAAGAATAATACTCCCTCCTAGGGATGGGCACAGTATTGTCGATACCGATTACCATACTGAAATAGAATTTTTTTATACCGTAATTTCAGTAATATGGTATTTGGTATGCATTTAAAAAAAAAAATGGTATTCGATATGATTTTGGTATTCATAAAGAAAATACCGAATACCATATCGAAGTATATAGTTACATATACAATTCATATATCTTAGTATTATGATACTAACAAATATATAAACTAGTATTACTAGAAAATCAATTGTTTAAACATTGGAACTTTGACTACTCTATCTTGATTTAAATGTCTTTTTTGTGTAATTGATTTACGAAGGAGACTGTTTGTACTTTCTTTTGAATATTTTTACATATGTAAGGTATTAGTACAATATAATTGAGACATTTCTTGAATAGTCGAAGTTATAATTCTCTACGATCTGTGTATACGTTAGTCGAAGTCAAATAAACTATCGTATCAATTTACCGTACCGCAAAATATCAAATCCGAACTTAAAAATACTGAACCATACCAAATTAATTTGGTATGGTTATGTTATAGTATTTTTAGAAACCGAAAATCGAAATTATCATACCGAAGTTTAAAATACCGTACCATGCCCACCCAGAGGCGGACCCAGGATTTTAACGCAGAGGGGGTACCAATGACCACTGCCTTAATATAAATATGCCACTTATTATGTAAAGTTTGGCGTACAACTCTTTGAAAACTTAATAATTATGCTAAGTTATTATTAAAGTAGTAGTATAAAGTATAAATTTCAAAATTGGAAGAAACAAAAATAGGTTTAGAACGGAAACAAAACAAACTCAATAAAAATAGAAATAAAGGTGCTGCAAGCGAGACTCAAACCTAGGTGTCATATGAGGATCTAAGAGGCACAACAACCAAATGCACTAAAGCAATGGATATCTTTTAAGGATCCTTTTTAAATACATATACATTCTTTAAGGTATATACACCATATATGTACAGGATATTCCCGAGGTTAAGGGCGACACGTGACCCCCTCCTAATAGGGTGGGTCCGCCCTTGTGCCCACCCCTACTCTCTCTGTCCCATATTACTTGGTCACGTTACTAAAAATATATGTCCCAAATTATTTGTTCATTTACAAAATCAAGATAAAATTAATTAATTTTTTTTATCTTATCCTTAATATTAAATATTTTTAAAAATAATCAATATTGATTAGAATGTATTTATTAAAAAAAAAAAAAAAATAGTAAAATATATATTTTATTTATAATTTTTAAGAGGCGTATAAAAGAATAAATGGTCAAATAATATAACAAGAAAGAAAGAAATGTAGAAGAGAGGAAAGAGATAGCATTAAATGCATGGCAACTCTTTCGCCCAACAGCTTCTGAAAACTCATTTAATGCAGTGCCCCTTCTCCTCAGCTGGCAATTTGCAGGGATCCCTTTCTCCATCTCTCATCACGCAGCCATTCCCTCTCTCTTTTACCTTCATCTTTGCCCCTGTCTCACATTCTTTTATCTATATTTTCCCTTCTTCTTATTGGTTCAACTTTAACATTCGATACGTTTAGTGGATGGATGGGACTCCTCCATTAATTAAAGGTTTTGGTGTGATCCTGAGTATAAAAAAATCTTGATAAGGAATGTTTTATTTGAAAGAACCTATACGGCGAGAATTTGAATTTGATCTAATTTCAATATGGGTATCAAACGCCGAATGAAAAATAAAAAATACATCGGATATGTTCAAAATTTATCAACTCAACTGTTTCGAATTCACTTGTACCAAGCTTACGAGGATTAGTAAAAAAATCCCTACCGTGCATGCGTAACCTAGCTTACGAGCATAGGTGGTGGGACTGTCAATCTGTCATTCATCTACAATAAAATATCTTCATTGGCTTAGACAATACATATACATGGAAAACCGTATGCAGGACTAAATCAACAAATACTGTTCCTCATATTTTTTCTTTCAGTATACTGTTCCTCATTTCAGTTTACATATTTTAGTTTGATTGTATATAGAGTTTAAGAAAATAATAGATTTTTTTTTTAAAATCTTGTAATTTTGAATTAAGAAAATATCAAAATATCATTTGTGGTTAAATATATAATGTGAGATGTTATAATTAAAGAGTTACTTATTAAATGTATAAAGAGACTTTTTAAAATTAAACTAAATTAGATATGAAAATGTTAGACACATAAATTAAAATAAAAAGAATACGAATATATTTCTCTACATAGTTAGAAAAAAAAAATCAACGTGTAACCAACTATAAAAGGCTTGATCTCATACATCATCTGTAAACTGTCTTAACAATTGCAAAGATGACATAAGCATTCACGACAAACTCTTTCAATTCTCAATTCGCAGCCTTCCGCAACATTCATCCTCATTTAAAATCTCTGTATGTACATTCACAATTCGAAAAGTAGAGGTAGACGTGTACATTGAACATATGCAGTAAATAATTATATTGCATTAATATAATGCAATAATTAATTATTTAAATGAAACAGCAAAGAAGATACATGAATTTTCACCCCCTTTCACTTCACATTTGCATTTGAATCGTCAAGCTTTCCGGTTTTAGCAACTTTGGTGATATGATATTTTCTTTTATTTACTTGGGGATAAAATGAAACATGAAAGGAGAACACTATTGTATTTCAAACACAAATTGTACAATCAAATCATACTCTCATCTTCTTCCATGTCCTATCTATTTCATCCAAATTAACATCACCACCTGTCTCCTCGTTCAACAATTTAGGGCCTTGTATATTAGTGTAGCTCATACTTCATTCTTCAAACTATTTGTAAATCTTAAGTTTAATATTTGCAAAATAGTACTCCCTGCGTCCCTTCAAACTCCTCTTATAAGTGTGAATAATATTTCTGTACTATTTGTAAATCTTAAGTTTAATATTTGCAAAATAGTACTCCCTGCGTCCCAATTATGTGACCTAATTTGACTAGACACGAAGTTTAAAAAATAAAGAAAGATTTTTAAACTTGTGATCTAAAACAAGCTATAGGTATTTATGTGACTGTAAATCATTTCATTAAATGTAAAAGGAAAAGTTTTAAGTGAAATTATTTCTATATATAAAAATATATCTTTCTTTTTGGGAAGAGTAAAAAAGATAGTGTACCATATAAACCTGAACAGAGAGAGTAGATTAATATTACGATAATTTACAAATACAAAACTTCATACTTTTTTGTAACTTCAACTTTAAATAAAAAAATTTTAAAATTTCAATCATATATTATATTGTCCAAACACCATTCTTTCTAGCCAGATTGACTACTTTGTTGAATCTCATATCTTCAGAACAAGCTATATTTTCTGTGAGCAACTATTAAATAAGATTGATGACAACAAGAATGAAGACTTGTTTAATCTAATTGAAGATGACATGCTTCCAAGTAAAGATTGAACTTATTATCAGAAAGATATACATATTACAACTTTCAATTTAAAAAGGTAAAGAAAACACAATTTCACTTGTGATCAAATGTGAACCTAGACCATATTAGCAAAGAAATAAACAAGAAAAAGACAATCAAATTAAAGCAGTCAATTAAGATAACTTACAATAGTTGATTAGTCCCCCACCAGACCAAACAAATGAGCCATTATGACACTCAACTATAAATTCATCAAAATAAACCATAGCTGCTGAAATTGACTCTCTTGTCACACAAATTTCCCAAAATGAAATTTCCATATTTTGAAATCATACTCAACCCTTGAGCTGATTTCACCTTATCGCTTGAACCAACTATAAGTTCCTGAGTCAATACCCGAACCACCACCTTTGCTTTGTGTTAAGAGCCAAATTTACAACCTCAGGCTAGTTGAGCCGGCCCTTACCACCTAGCAACGGTCTTTTCAGCACGGTTCGTTCTTGACTCAACCCCCTAGTCAACTCGACACGATAGCACTTTTTTTTTTTTTTTTTAATTTTTTTTTACTAGTTAAGCTATATATTATAAAACAAAAAAATTTTAAAAAAGAAAAGGTGGCATCCTTCTCCCAAATATTTTCCAATTTAGCTTTCACAATGAAGGGCAGCTTTAATCTTCTGAACTGTGCAGGATATAAGATTATTGACTGTTTCCACTGATTCAACTGTGAGCTTGGCTGTAGGGAGGCTATTCACCAAAATTTGGAAGGCTACAGTCAAGAGTGATCCACTAATCCTTTGATCTGGGCCCCCATTAGATGATGGCCCATTGGACCCACAATTTGCATTACTTGACCCACGAGATCCTGGGCCATCGGGTACAATGGAGAATCCAGATGGAAGCAGAGCCACGTAAGCAGAATCTCCGCCGTTCATCACAACATGCATTGCCGGGATATCAACTGGCGCGTAAACAACAAGCGCCCCAGCCGCGTCTATGCATGTCTCCTGAAGTATCAACATGCTACTCTGATTCGCGTTCATTGCCTGTCAATATAAACCCTCAGTTATGAATATATTTACCAAGAGTGCCATTGTGTGGTATAATACGTCAATTTCTGTTGCACTGAGTCAACCAGAGATTAGGACCATCATCTATAAAAGGTCATATCATGGTAGGGCTGACTAAAAAAAGTAACAAGTGTCATGTGTTTTGACTTTTTACATATTTACAAAAGAAACAACAAAGTTAAAAAACTATAGATCTGCAATAAGATGGTCCTTTAGAGATACGTCCAAATCCCCCCATTTGTCCGTTTCAATTCCACCTTTTTTATCTAAATAAAATGAACCCCCACACATGCAAAATCAATCAATCTTTTTACATGCATTCATCTATTAACGCCATGCATTATTATCTTCTCACCTTATTTTTCCAATCCATTCAAAATTTATTTTACTTAAATTAAGAAAATGTCAAGGGTTAAAGAAATTACACTAGCACGGAGAAGGGATACGCAGTTGCCATGGTCTTGGCCTTTAGCAATATGAGCCATTTCTTGCATAGGTCCACCATTGGATAGGATATCCCATTCGCTACGGAGACGTTCGTCGCGGAGGAAATCAAAGAGTCTCTGTGGCGAAACGGGCAGCCAAACGGAAGTAGCAGCGCTTAGGACAATGCCCGGTGGTTCACCGGGGTCATCGACACTCTTTCGGGTCATAACACGGACATTTTCATCCACATTACCTGCACAAAGTTTGTTCCACTTGTGTACCGTTGAAGCACAAACACCAGCACAAAAGTTGTTTGTCATGCGTTGTGCTAGCTTCAACATGCTCCTTCTTCCACTTGGAGTTATTGCTGCATGTGATTATTTTTTTTGTAAAATTTAAATTTGGTCACAGAAAATATAAGGTACTACTCACATGAAAGGGGCTGATTCATTGAACAATGGTACTAGTAGATTTTATGATTTAACTTAGAAGTATGTATATATACCTGTGTGATCCCTGGAAGACACGGTGGATGACATGAGGATTGCGAGGCATTCGCATTGGCGTTGGAGAGTGGCCACCCATCTTTGTGCACCAAAGCCCATGCCAGCGCTGATCAACTGCCGGTAAAGATGGTGATTCACGCCCTCTTCATATTCGGCATGTTCTACCCATGTAACCTACATAATTTAATTAGCATTGAAAATTTATATAGTCGATCCAAACTAGTTTGGGATTGAGGCATAATAATGATAAGGGAAGAGAAATATCCATCTAGATGATTTACATTTAGTTAAGCAATAGTCTCAATTTCTTGTCTCAATTTCATCTAGGTAATTCGTATTTATCTTTTATCAATAATATTTTGAAGTATGGTGTAATTTATGACATTAGTATTTTTCCCTTTGGCAAATAATTCCAACTCCTAAGCAAAATTAGTTGTGAAAAATGAACTCAACAATTCACTTGATGAATAACGTGACCTAACTTATATATATATATATATATATATATATATATATATATATATATATATATATATATGTATATGTATATACATCTATATATATCTATACATATGTATATACATATATATATGTATATGTATATACATATATATATACATATATATATATGTATATTTTAAAATTCACACTTGATCTACAAACGGAAAGAAATCAACAAAAAAGTACATTACGCAATGGGAAATGCGAAATCGAAATAGAAGTTTTATTGTATCATATATATGTATGTATGTATGTATATTTTAAAATTCACACTTGATCTACAAACCGAAAGAAATCAACAAAAAAGTACATTACGCAATGGGAAATGCGAAATCGAAATTGAAGTTTTTTTGATGATACAATAAAAATCTTGGAAATGGTCCTAGGAAGGTTAGGTTCAAGGAGAGACATGATAGAACCTAGAACCCTAAAAGTGGAAGTCATAAAAGTACAAGTTTTCACCATTTTTTGCAAATTTGAAGGCACGAGGCAAGGTAGGTTTTGAGACATCGAGAAATGCACCACAAAGCTTTAGACCTTGTAGATACTCACGTGACAACAAAATAATAGTCAGTCTTGTTGTTTGACTAAAAGGTCCTTTACTACTAAAGTATTTAAAAGACGACCACATCATAAGGCTGGAACCAGATAATACACAGTTAGATGAATTAATTATAGACACGGGGGACTGATCGAGACAGCATCAGAGATTGGAATAGAAACATCAAATACATTGTTTAATTAAATCAATGTTTGAGAGTTACAATGCAATATTTTTTCTTTCTGAATCATATGAAATTAATGTGTCCCAAGGCGCAAAAATAGAAGTAATGGAGGCTTCCACTCAATTTATTAATCACCCTAACCTCGATTTCCCCACGTACGGTATAATACAATATTATTATTAAGCTCATCTTAAGCAGGAAGTTGCTGAAATTTGAAGACTTTTTATTTAATATTCTTATGTCCCCTACAATCAGCATCTTATCAGGTCCAATAATAATCTAATCCTCTTGGTTCTGGACCAAATCAATAACCAAGAGACTAGGCTTAGTCATTTTAACAGTGATTTGGGTTATCCAAACTAGGTGGAAAATCGAATTCAATGTCCCGACCTAAGATCCAAAAATGTGTAGTTTGCTCACCAAACTCATTTAACACAAAATAGCAAAGAACAACTACCATAGATGTGCACTCATTGAATATAGTACTAAACGACACACTAAAAGATGAGAAAAAAGTCTTCGTGAATAGAGTTACCGACTGACTACAGATGCCAGTGAGATAAGTATATGTGACTCACACTACCCAGTGAAACAATTGAAATGCACACGAGTTGACTCGGAATCACTATTATAAAAAAGAAAAAGAAAAATAAAAAGATGTAAGGGATGGAGAAATTACTTTACTATAGCCATTGGGCATATCTTGGACAACACAGCCAGAAGGAAGCCTTCTAGAGTTTGGAAATGTCGGTGCACCAGAAGTTTCACGGATGGTATCAATAGACACATCAACGACAGCCCAAACACCTTCAGCATGTTGCTTGCAGAAACGCAGGAAATTGACCTCTCTTATTGGTACTAAAGGTGAAAGCACTTGGAGCTCTGCATGCATCTGTAAATAATCCCTCATATTTAATAATATAGAAAAGGCTAATGGGATTAATTAATTACTAGGACAAAATAAGACCGAATTTGAAAAAAGAGGTGCATTTTGTTTTACCAGCTGAAGTGCACCATTTCTGGTTCCACCCATACCACTTGATATAACATCTGTTGTTGAGGTTCTAGCAATCAAGCATGGAAACATTTCTGCCCATTTGTTCTGTCAAAATTAAAGCTAATCATCAAAAACATGACTTCAAGTATCATCACTGACAAGACTATCTATAGGATTAGATACCTAAAAGATCCTTAAAGTGCAATCAAGAAAGGTAAAATAAATTACTTACGGAGTCCATTAATGTCTCAACAAGAGCCAAACTATTGATAATAACCATGCCTGTCTCCCTGGAAGCCTCAGAAACAAAACTGTTTGGTCTCATACCAATGCAAGGAGTAAATGTCCTTATGTACTCTTCATGGTTCAGTATTTCTCTACCACCTTCAATGCTCCTGAACCAAAGTGGCTCATCAGTTTGTGCCATTTTAACCAATTCATCCATAGCAGCCAAAGCAAGTTCAAGATACATAGATCTTTCAAGTGATCTCTCAATTCCAGTTGACTGTCTACTTGAAGCCACCACTGCCATAGAATTTGAAACCCCAACTCCAAAATCAGGAGGAGCTAAAGGAAGTGTTGTTGGTATGTTATTACTCATACCACCAAATCCATTGCTTCCAACTCCAAGTTCCAAACTTGAATTAGGCATTGCTGGTGGAGGCATAGATGTAACTAAAGATGAAATGGGTCGACCCAAAAACTTGCCAGCAAGTGCACAAACTCGATCTAATTCATCTTTCAGCCTTGCATTTTCCATCCTAAGATGTTGTTCCTCTAGAGATATTTCCCCAATCATTGCTGGACCACCACAATTAGTGCAAATTGGATTTCTCATTGCCTCTCTTATAGACATGTTTTCTGCTCGAAGCTTATCATTCTCTTGCCTTAGCATCGAATTCTCATGGCGTTCCAGTTGAGTCTGGTGCAATCAAGAATTCATTATTTAAAAACCCCACAAAAAAAAAAAAAATCTTCTTAATCCATAAAAATTGAATCTTTTTGTTTTTTCAAGAATTACCTTCATCTGAGTTCTACGATTTTGGAACCAAAACTTGACTTGCCTAGTCTCCAAGCAAAGCCTTTTGCTTAACTCCAACCTTTGTTTCTCATCAGGATGAGGACACTCCTTGAAGAGACTACAAAACCAAAAAAGAAAGAAATTTTCCATAAGAAAAAAGTTCAAAAAAAGATTTTTTTTTTTAATTGAAAAGATAGTAATGATTACGATTCAAGTTCTTGGATTTGCTGAGGAGTGTGTCGGTGGTATCTTTTCTTCCTTGGTGGTTTGTCGGTAGCATCTTGATCATCACCTGATGCACCTTCTAAGTTATCACTTCCAGATCTACTGTCTGGTTCTTCCTCTCTACTCCTTCTACCATTACTGTTATTTCCCTCGTAGTTTTCTGCCATTCTTGTTACCTCACTTTGCCCTTCCATGCCTGTTTGCTGCCCACCAAAACACAATTAGTACAAAAGGGTGTTAGTAAAATTAAAAAAAGGACAAAAAGATTCAATTTTTATGGTTTTTCCTGACTTACAAGAGCAAGAGAAAGTCCAGGAGAGTTGAACATGTTCTTGGCAAGAGACTGAGGAAGAAGTCTTGGCTGAGAAATTGCACCAGTGGGCATGTTGTTTTTATTGTTGCTGCTGTTGCTGTTGTTATTAAATGGTATATCAGCAACAATTCTTGCACCGCTACCACCGGAATTATTATCCAGAAAACCCCCAAAATTCATGAAACAAACCAAGAGAGTCTCAAAAAGCACTTAGCTTTGTTTATTTTATGTATATCACAGATTCACTGTATCTTTTGAGCTAAAAAATCATAGAAAAAGGAGTAGTAAGGAAAAAAGAAAAGTGAGAAAAATTATGAGAGGGAGAGGAGACACAAGGACGAATCCAAATGTCTCCAACTTCCTCTCTAATTTTAACTCTTG
This sequence comes from Lycium ferocissimum, assembly GCF_029784015.1. Classification (NCBI taxonomy): domain Eukaryota; kingdom Viridiplantae; phylum Streptophyta; class Magnoliopsida; order Solanales; family Solanaceae; genus Lycium; species Lycium ferocissimum. The sequence goes on along the minus strand of NC_081348.1, from coordinate 25,430,484 downwards.
AGAGAAAGAGAAGAAGAAAGGAAAGAAAGCAAAAAAACCTTTACTTGAGCTGCTCTTTACTACTACTTGCCTTTCTCTTCTCTATACTTCCCTTAAATAACAGTACCAATTAAAATTCCTCTTCTCTCCCTACCCAAGAAGAAAAAAAAAGAAAAAAATGGGGACCTTTTTTCTGTGTTTCTTTCTTAAACCACTCTTTGCTGCAAATACAAAAGGAGAAGCCTAAAAGAATGGTTTAAGCTTAAGCAAGCAAAACCCTAGTTTTGAGGGCATTTTTCTGTTCTTTTATATATGCATCTATCTCTGCATGCTTGACTTTTGAAGAGAAAAATAAAGATATAAAAAGCACAGAAAAGGAAGTGAGAGAGAAAAGTTTGGCTAAAAAGGCTTTGTTTTTTCAGTTTTGCAAAGACAAGAGAAGAGACGAGAAAGAGGAAAAGAAAAAGGAAGTTGAATAGTAGTAGAAACTAAACAAAACAAAAAAAATAAAACAAAAAGGTGAAGATAATACGCAAAATTGTGGACTCATCGAAGCCTTACATATACATACATCCAAAACAGCACAGAAAATTTTTTGGTTGACTCTTTCACCTACTCTCTTTCTTTTTTCTCTCTCTAAATCTTGAAATCTTACGTGAAGACTGTGAAAAATATGTGTAGCCTTTTTTTTCTCTTCTTTGATTTTTCTAAAGCTAAACTTTTTACTGTAACCAAACAGAGATTTAACGCAAGAAGAAGATGAAAAGCCTGAGTCAAGACAGTTCATTCAGATCCCAAGATTTTGTTTTTACATGCACTTACACAAACAAAATTTCTTCTTTCCCTTTTATATTGGGATCTGAAATTATATTTAGATTATGAGAATTAATTAATTACAGCAAGGTGACAAATTTAATACAGGAAACAAGGGTTTATTAGTCAATGTTTATCACTCTTCTCTCACTGATTTTAAAATAAGCATAAATAGTGGAAAATAATACTTTAAAAAGAAGATTCTTTCTCCTTCTTTTAATTGTCTTTTTAATTTCTATCTACTTAGATTTTGTTGGGCAATTCGCAGAATTGCCCTTCTTTTGGGGTGGTCTTTAAATTTTGCCCCTCATATTTGAAATCTTTAAAATTTGCGCTAACACCCATAGGTTTCGAGTTCGAACCCACGCGCGAGCAAAATTTTAAAAAAATTCGCAAGGCGAGTTTAAATTTCGCTATGCGGACCGGCATACTTTTGATGAATTACAAATATGCGGACGGCATACTTATGCCTTGTGCGTAAGTATCTTGGGATCCGTAAACTTTGATAATTCCTTCTACAAAGTTATCTTGGTGGCAAACATAAAAGTTTATGGATAAAGTGGATCCATACCTACTATGTCAAAGAGTAGGATTTGACATTTAACATTAACTTGGCGGACATATTGGATGGTTAGACAAATTATTGGTTCTTGGAGAATCGGAATGCAGTGCGTATAACTACAAACTGGAAAAAGCTTGATTCGAACTAAATTTGCAATTATTAGGTAATCACTGAAAAAAGTTGAAAATTTATGGTGTTTGACATACCACTCGACCAAAATATATTTCACAATGATATGATTGTCTTTACATGGAAAGCTGGCTTGTTCTTAATAGGATCATGATGGGGCTTGAGTGTAGAACGATTTGTGTTATGTGCAAGTGTTGTGATGAAGAAAGTTTGCCGTTAAAAGTAACTTGGCGGCGTAACTTTGTGAAGGAATTATCAAAGTTATCTGGGACCGCATACTTATGCCTTATCGGCGGAACTTGGCATAAGTATCTTGGGATCAGCGTAACTTTGATAATTCGCTTCACAAGATTATCTTGGTCCGGCGTAAAAGTTTATGGATAAAGTGGATCCGTACCTACTATGTCAAAAGTAGGATTTGACGATTTAACGTTGCTTGGCGGAACATATTGGATGGTTAGACAAATTATTGGTTCTTGGAGAATCCACGAACGAAGTCGTACTTCTTACTCGACTGGAAAAAGCTTGATTCGAACTAAATTCTTGCAATTATTAGGTAATCTGAAAGAGTCAACTGAAAATTTATGGTGTTTAAACATGCCACTCGACGAAAATATATTTCACGATGTGATTGTGCTTACATGGAAGGCTATTGCTAATAGGATCATACGATGGGGCTTGAGTGTAGAACCAATTTGTGTTATGTGCAAGTGTTGTGATGAAGAAAGTTTGCCCATTAAAAGTATACATGGCGTAACTTTGTGAAGGAATTATCGAAGTTATGCCGGACCAGATACTTATGCCTTATGGGCGACTTTAGCGTAAGTATCTTAGGATCATTGACATAACTTTGATAATTCCTTCTAAAGTTATCTTGGTCCCGTATAAAAGTTTATGGATAAAGTGGATCCATGCCTACTATGTCAAAGAGTAGGATTTGACCAATTTAACGGTTTTGCGGCATATATTGGATGGTTAGACAAATTATTGGTTCTTGGAGAATCTGGAGCAAGTGCATCTTGACTTTGGAAAAAGCTTGATTGAACTAAATTCTTTGCAATTATTAGGTAATCTGAAAGAGTGTTGAAAATTTATGGTGTTTACATGCCACTCGACGAAAATATATTTCGATGTGATTGTGCTTACATGGAAGGCTAGCATTGCTATAGGATCATCAATGATAGGGCTTGAGTGTGAACCAATTTGTGTTATGTGCAAGTGTTGTGATGAAGAAAGTTTGCCCGTTAAAAGTATGCCCGTGGCGTAACTTTGTGAAGAAATTATCAAAGTTATCTAGGACGTATACTTGCTCGAAATGCCTTAAGGTATGGTATCGGGTTGCGCTAAAATTTGTAATTCCTTAACAAAAGTATCTCGGGTCGGCATGTACCTATGGAAATTCAACCATCTTGCGATTTTTTTTTTAATTTTGCTTGAGCGAGGTTGAACTTCGAGAACTGCGAAGAGCAAAAATTAAAGGCAGAATGATATGAGGCGTAATTTAAAGGCGAAATATGAGGGGCAAATTTAAAAAGCCTTCCCAAAAGAAGGGCACTCCGCGCAAAAAATTGGATTTTGTTTGACATTGACCCACATGACTTGTGTGTAGGCGAGGAATTGAATTTAAGCTAATCTTTTCATCGTTTTCCCATTTAAGAAGTATATTTTGTTAACGGAATCCGGCAAGTCAAACGACCCGGTGTCAATAGACGAGTTTATTACTCTATTTTCTGTTTTTTATATAAGGCTCTGTTCAATAGCAATGAAACTTAATTTAAGTGTTTAAATGAAAAATCGGACAAATTTGAAGGGCTTCTTACCTTTTGATTACCATGAAACAGAATTTTACCATATGTTTTTGCTTGGGACAGAGAAAGGTGTTTGGGCCCAACAACAGATGGATCTATGCTTCTGGTTTGGGCTTTCGCCCCACTTGTGGTTTTAGTCTATTTCATGAATTTCGAACCTCCCTAAAGAATATGTCAAAGTCAAGGAAAACATACGTAGCTAGCGTTTGGCGGCTTTGGCCATAGATTTTGGATTAGTTTTCAAAAAATTATTTTTAAATATTTGTTTGATTATAGATTTTGGATCAGATTTTTAATTTCTGTCTTCAAAAAAATTTTAAGTTCCAAACCAGTTTTTGAATTTTTGAAACATCCATTCACTAAACTTCAATTTTTTTTTTAAACTAAAATGTATGTCCAAACACAACTTCAAATTTTAAAAATCATAACTATAAAAACTCAAATTTTTAAGTTTCAAGTTTTAACTTCAAAATCTATGGCCAAATGGCAGCAAGAATGCCCAATCATCGTTTTTGCTTGGAAGGCAGAACGAACACGTTTGCTATCTACTATACTAGACCTTCGACTAGGCATTCTATCTTTGTCAAATTGGAACCCCATAATCATTCTTTCGACCTATTATTTTTATCTTAATTCTAAATTTTTAATTTTTTGTCTTTTATGACTATCAATGTTCACACTGTTCAGTCAACTAACACATATTTCAACTGTTCTCTCGGTTACTTATTAGGTGTCATCTCACACAAGCATAAATATGAAATAACTCAATCTATAAAGATTTAGACGAGAAAATAAACCACTCATAATTTTTCGTCCCAACTATTATTTATTTACTTCAATCATTATGAGAAAAATTTGAGATTTTACTTCGGATTATTCCTCCTGATATTATCAATATTTTTGTTTGAAGCATTCAACAAAGTATGAACACAATTTAGTTAGAATTATTTTTTAAAGAAAATTTCTACAAAACCTAGTTCATTCAGGTTTACTAGAGTGTAAGATTAAACGTTCCTTAAATTGTGTATAGCGGTATACTTGCATAGTCAGTGGCGGAGCTAGCCCTTCGCGTGTGGGTTCGGTTGAATCCAGTAGCTTTTGTCCGAACCATATATTTGTATTAAAATTTTTGTTAAATATGTACAAATTATTAATTAAGAACCCAGTAACTTTAAAGAATAAAACTGCAACCACAGTTTTGAATCCCCTTTCGTGCGTAGTCAACAAATTCTTCTATGATATGCATGCGTTTTAACATATTGTTCTGGATCTAGTAACTCCTTGTCATTTTTCATTGAGCTTTTGCAACTGTTCTTGCTTATTACAGAATTTATTATCGATGTAACTTCTTCTGAGAACGTGAATAAAAGTAAGGAGATTTTTCATTAAGGAGAATCAGTTCTATAACCCAAACCAAGTACCCTTGAAGCTTATCCCGTTATAAATTGATTGGTAAAACATATAGCCTTTTGAGGATTGATTTTTTATTTCCCTTCAAAAAAAATAAAAAAAAATAAACCTCGATTGCTATTTTATCGAATTACTATTTCCATATTTTACTACATGATTTTGGGTACTCTAAAAAGATTCATAGAAGTAATGAATTTGATCAAAGGTTCGAGATGTAGTCATGCGAATGGTCTTCTTCTTTAGTTGCAAGTTGTATGTCTTTGACATGAAAAAAATTAGAATAAAAGGTCCATTGTGGAGGTTTATTGTTGAAGCCACCGTTCATGCCATGTTTGAAGCCTCGTGAATTAATGAGTACGTAATATAGCTCCATCTAGTATTGTTGGGCACACTATCACTATCACATTAAGTAGCATTTACTAATTACTAAATTTGTGTATTCTTAGCTCCAAGTTAGTGTGTATGCATCTAGTAGCGCATCCATCTTTGTCAGAGAGGTGTTAATTTTATATCTCGTTCGTTGTAAAATTATATTGTAATGGGCAAAGAAAATTATGCATATATATACTATTGGTCGAACCTTCTCGCCTTCTTTGTGTTTTCACTTCTCCCTATTTTAATTCTCCTTGCCCCCCTTTTGGATGGTTGTTTCCCGTGGTTCATTATTGTATTGTTTTCTATGAAACCATGTTTGTTTTTATTGTTTTTAAAATTACGTTGTATGGTGTAGTAAACCCATTGTAATTTCATGGTTATATAACCAAGAAAAAGCCTAGTTTTGTAACACAGATTTGTCGGTTTTTGCGTGGTTACGTATTTGATTTCTCATTATACCCCACCTCTACTATACAATCAAACCAAACGATAAAAATGTTATTGAACCACAACAAACTATACAGTCCATCCAAACACTGTATTCAACAATACAAACAATCTAATACATTCTATACTTATCTGATGTAATGTGCTTGTACATTATGAAACCATAGGTAAAGACCATCCAAACAGAGGCTTATTCAAAATTCCGACTCCGTTTAAGTGCCTCTGCAATTTAAAGTTCAGTATGTTCAGAGCGGGTAGCATACATAAGTTTGTATATTATTTTATAATTTTGTATAAACATGCTTATATGGTTCGAGAAGAAAGCGAGTAGATGTGAGAGTAAAGGTGCGAGATATTAGATCAATTCACCGTCCTAATTCGTGTTAAATGACAATAGGAGTCCAGGACCATGTTATCAATTTGTGGAAACATATGTCGAAATTTTTCAAACTATGCAAGTGAGGGGGAATTAGTAGTTATAGTGACCCCAGCACATTAATTTGAAGGGGATTGAACGCATTCTTTGCTACACAATTTTTGGTTCACATGAACCAAACTTCATAAGTAAGATTGTCAATTTCCAATCACTTCAGAACGATAATTTAGAGCAAGTTTTTCCTTTAAAGAAACAAAAAACATCAATAAATAAAGATTAAAAGCTATATGAAGAGCATGTATTCTTATCAAAGGTTCTATTTCATATAAAATAATAGTTCATAGATTCCTCTATAGCGGAAACCAAATATTGTTAGTTGTATACTTCAAAGCAAACGACCCCTAATTGTTATAACCTCACTATTTGTTTTGAATTGGTTAAAGTGGTCAATATCTTTAAAGCCTAAATGACCAGACCACATGTTAAGTACTCTAGGCTAGTATAAAGAAAGCTAACACTTAATTTTTGTACCTTCGCCATCTTATAATATGTACTTTAGTCGCGATTTAATAACTTTGACAACTCTCTTGTTTTATACTTATCATTTCGTTTACTTACTCTTTGGAACATAGACAAACTCTTGAATTATATGGTACTTTAAATTAAAAGCTAAAAAGAAAAAAGGTCGAACTAAAAGCCCATTCTCACCTAATGAAGACAATAAACAGTTTCAGCGATGAAAACTTCCCTGCCCTACACCAAGTGTTTGAATAGTATTAATCTTGTGGTGATTTATTCTACACGTTATAACTCGGCCCTACAAAATTGCTTATGTATCTTTTGATTGTGAACTTAAGACTTTGGTTTACACTAGCACTTAAAATTGCCACTCTTTGTGAAACACAAGTTTGACTCCCCTCATGTACATATTATTGTCAAGCTTTCCATTCTACTACTTCTACTTGAAAGCAGCAAACAGTAAGAATATTTATGGGTCGAGCTTCTTAACATATACAATATTATACGTAGTGGTATTTGTAGGATTTTACGTAATTAAGCTATGTCAGTTTATTGTCACAATTCATCTTACGAAGTGAATTTTCGCTTTGTGCAGTCAGTGCATGGTGGATTGGTGGTGTGTCAATTTATTTATTTTGACAAAACAACATAGATGATACCTCTTACTAAGGAAATGTTGAAAGTTAGGAGTTGCTTACAGTTTACGCGTAGTTTGTTGTCATAAAAACCTGACATAGAGTTGGCTGAAGTGTGGACTTTCTGGTAGTTCAGCTCTTGCAAGTCTTCTTGGTATTTTTTTCCCCTTTTGCTATTACAATAGGCATTATATATCCTCGGGTTTCCTTGTAATATTTGTTTACCACTCTGGCACTCTCCAAAGACTTGATATTTTGTAGAAAAGTATTCAGGATATAGATTGTGTTCATATAGTTCTATGCAATTATGCACAGAGAGTCAATTTTCATACTCTACAGGCCAACACACTCCATGTTCACACACTCTCTCTCTCACCCACACTCATATTTATACATGTTACGGTAGAATTCGAGCCAACTCGCATACATCTCAACTATTCCATTAGATACCTATTACCTTTCTATCAACACGATCACCGGGTAATTTGGCCCATAAGAAGATGAAAAGAAATCACCTAAAACTTTATCTCGGCTAGAATTTGAACATCCTTATGAATAAAAATGTTTAAAAGTTAGATTCTACTGAATTAAGTATTCATTTTTACATGTGCTTTGGATGTCACAATTAAGCAACTATTCCTTAAAGAGAAAAAGTAAAAGATAGGAGAGCCAAAAAATTCCACTACAAATGAAACCAAATGAAATGAGGAGCCAAAGGACATTGTAGGAGCTTTAGGAGCAAACAAAATGCATGAGTGTACCCCGTGATTAATTTAAACTTTTGGGACCACTCTTGAAAGGCTCTATTTCAAACCTTTTTTGGCTCTGTGCCAGCCAGAACAACTTTGTTGAATCACATGTAACTCATCAACTATGATCACCTTTCTGACTGCCACAGATTTTCTTTAAAGGGTTTCTTTTTGCCTAAACTTTGGTCGGTGATGTTACTCTCCATCTATGCTAGGAGGTAGTAGATGATTGATTAGTCGAAGTGCATGGAAGTTAGCTCGGACAACACCGTTATAAAAAGAAAAGTATCCCTTTTGTGTATAAGATTCTGCTGTCTTGCTATTTGAATCAGTAAAAGCAGCAAACATGACATATTGGCTCCCAAGTGTTTGCTGACAATAACTGCAAATAATGCCAGTGCACACTGACAATGAACTTTGACCAGGGAAGAGCCTAATAAAAGACGATTCATGCATGTGAAGCACAAAGGAAGAGCGAAGCAACAGTATAAGGTGGCTGATTTTGTTTGATAGTAGCCCATGGAGCATGCCCAACTTAGTGGCACTTGCAGAAAAGGGATCTAACTATGTGCATCAGATGGTCTATAAAAGAAAAGCAAGCTGAAGATAGCACCCAAGTGTGTTAGCTTAACGGTCCATGAAATTGGTGAAAACCATGAAAAATCAAAGTTTCAACTCTCAATAGAGACCAAAAAATACTAGGTGGTTTTGTTTTATCTGCTTAAGTCTTCATGCGCAAAGCTACCTGGTGCTTGTGCTAATGGAAGGTAACTGGTGTCGAAGGAATAATCGAGGTACGCGCAAGCGTACCAGACTCCACTATTATCCACACACCAAAAAAGAAAAGGATGTGAACCAGAGGTGTTTTGAAGAAAAAGTCAGAAACTCTACAGAAGCTCAGGTTCAAGTGCCTGCATTTTTGGCATTTGGTGTAAATTGCTAAATAAGGTATATGATTTATTGGAATTCTTCAGCTCCCAGCAATTGTGTATGGACTGCATGATGCTCAAGGTTTAACAGAATGTGGAATAGGGAAAAACAATGCAGAGAACTATTCTAAAATGACTATTTATGAGTGCTTCTAACAGTGTACTATAAAAAATTTACAGTTTTTTCCCATCTTTGTGCGCTTCCATTTAATTCTACATAAGCTAAATGAAGAGACAAGAAAGAACTAGAATAGTTGCATCATTTGAAACAAGTTATTGGGCCTTAATAAGGAGATTATAAGGACAAAAAGGGATATACCTACAGTACAACAAAAGGATCAATCAGTGGGATGCAGAAGGTAGCTTCCAAAAATTCTTTGTGGCTACCAAGATTTTCTCCCTTCCATGTGATTCAGGTTCTTTCTCATGAATAGTTGCCGTCCATCTTACAGCAGGAGCAATTTGGTCTACTTTGTCTATCACTTCAGGAGAGTCCCGAATTATAACAGTTCCTTCAGGCCGGAGAATTCTATCAATTTCCACCATCAAATCCACAAGGCTGCACCTGGAAGAATGTACAAATGGTTCAATCACTTTGCACCTGTCAATGAAACCTAGCACAGTCTTGCATCTACTTTTTGGGATTACTACAGTTCTTTATCTATCTCAGGAATAAGAGAGAGCTGGGAAGAATTATTCCCTATAAACAAGTCTAACATCAAGGTAACTGGCAGAGATTAGCATGGTCAGTAACAATTTTTAGATTGCAAACCCACCCCATCTCTTATTACTAACTCCTTACATGCAGAATGATCCTCAGGAACGGTATTTTAAAAGGCGTTTTTGGGGCGAGGCGCGCCAAAATGCCCCCAAGCGATGGTGGGGGGCGAAAGTCTCAAAAGGCGTATGCCCAGCAATTCGGGTTGTACGCCTGTCCATGACGCGAGTTTTTGTGTTGGGGCGTAAGCCTAGGAAAATTCTTCAATTTAAAATAAAATTTGTTGAATAAGTTCTTAACATAATACCCAAATTCTCAAAAATCAGCTTGTAATTACTCAAAAGTTATAAAAAAGAAATGAAACATTACATTACAAAAGTCAAGACCTTTTTTTATAGCTAGAACCCCTACTTTATGTTCTTTCCCAATACTTTCTCTAGTCTTCTACTATCTCAGAAGTAACGAACAATCACTTTGCAAATTAAAAAAAAAAACTCTCTTCTCCTTCATCACAACAAGTTCCAAGTTCAAATTGCAGGTTATTATTCATCCTTTTTATTCCTCCATTGTAGAAAAAGAGTTACTTTCGTCTCTTTTCATTTATTTTTCCAGGTTAGTTTGTAAATTTGTACTTAAATTAGGTTTTCAAGTTCATTACTTCTCTTGCTCTCTTTATATAATTATGTTGGCTTTTATAAGAAAACTTGTGCTTGTAAGTGGCGTATAATGGATTACTTCGATTAGCTTTTTATGGGGGAGCACATCTACATATACTTTTCACTTATTTATAGTTTTCTTCAATTTTTTATGCAATTTTACCTATTTAAGAATATGTATTGTAATTATATGATTTTATGGGATACTAAAAATCAAATACCTATGGGGCTTACGCCTCGCTTTACGCCCATGCCTTTTAAACACTGCTCAGGAATAAGACCACGTTTCTATTTAACCTTATCAATAAAACTTCTATTGCTATAAACTAACAAGGTATTAAGTTTACTGCATCATCTCCATGCTCTATCATCTCCAAGCAGATTAAATATACCTTAAGAGGCTAGGAGCAGTATAAAACACTTTTCTCCAGGGAGAAGAAAAAGATAACATTAATGTTCCACCTTGACAAGTTATTACAACAACATACCCAGTGTAATCCCACAAGTGGGGTCTGGGGAGGGTAGGATGTACGCGGACCTTACCTCTACCTTTGTGGGGTGGAGAGGCTTTTCCAATAGACTCTCGGCTCAAAAGAAATGTAGTCGATGCAGGCAGTGTTATCAAAAGCGAAAAGTGCTTGGCTGGGGCTTTAAGCGCAAATAAAGTGTGGGCTTTAGTGAAAAAAAGCGCAGTGGTGCAAATATACAAATATATGTATGTTTAGTCTAAGACTAATAATAGTAAGCATGAATAACAAATATATGGACAACCAATTGTGTCGAACTTTCCATTTTTGGAATAGTTACGGAATCTCCATGAATAGGATCAAACCTTATTCCATGGTATTTACATGAGGTTCCTCTTTAAGAAAGTCCCCGAGAGGGGTCCATTTACAGGTCAGGGCCACAAAGGTCTATATGAGATCCTAACAATGTCATGGCATGCTCAATTATCACTTAACTTAGCTATGTTAGGCTCTTTAACCATTGTTGTAGCTCATCATATGTATTCCATGTCACGATAAAGTGAAATATCAATCATCTAGTGTCACCTCTTCAAGAGAGGCATACATTTCAAGAAAAGTAGTCTTAGAGCCTTGATGACGACACTGAAGCGCACATAAAGCGAGGCGAAGCGCTCACCATGTTTTGAGCCTCGCTTCAGGGCTTAAGCGCGCCTTTGGCAACACTGGATGTAGGATTGCAAGAAAAATAAAACAGAAAAATATCAAGATATAAAACAAATAAAGCAACACATAGTAATACACACAGAAGAGTATGGATCTACGCGATACCTAAACAATAGTGTACTAGTAATAAACACAGAAGAGGCTAGCCCCCTACCTCTCACACACACAATGCTGCAAAACTCAACTATCTACTAACCTTCTACCCTAGTTTCTCGACCTCCAAATCTTCCTATTTAAGGTCATGTCCTCAATCAGCTGAAGCTGTGTCATGTCCTGTCTAATCACCTCCCCCAATTCTTTTTCGGTCTACCTCTACCTCTCCTAATTCCTGCTACTGCCAACCTCTCACACCTCCTAATTGGTGCATCCTCACACCTCCTTTTCACATGCCCGAACCATCTCAGCCTAGCTTCCCGCATCTTGACAAGTTATTCAACGAAGAAAATATATGGCTATCAAAATTCATATCATAAGTGTACTTGTGATTATACTGTTCAACTAACTACTATTAAGGTCGTTTGAAAATCCAAAAATACTATCAGAGAAGGAATTCATCTCTAGGGGAAGAAAATGGAGTCTATATTCCAATAGAAAAAATGTTCTACTCTTGACTGAAAATTTGATCAAAGATACCACAAGTTTTTGGCTGTTAGTTTTACAAGGGAGGTTACAGCATCCACTTTTTGATGTCAGACATGGACTACACGGTGGATGATTAGCTATAATCTACAAGGTACAACACAACAACAGCATACCCAGTGAAATCCCACAATGTGGGGAGGGTAAAGTGTACGCAGACCTTACTCCTATCTCGGAAGATAGGGAGGCTGTTTCCAGAAGACCCTCGGCTTAAGAGAAAACATAAGAAAAGGTAAGATAAGCACAAGCAGTTCAAAGCAAAATGAAAATGAAACTAAAGAAAGCGAACAAGTCATGATAGAGCAGTCTGAAAAAAGGAAGCAGTAGCTACCACAGATAAATAAGATAATTGAAGTACAAGAAACAACACATAGTAGCAAGCATCAAATGACAATAGACTATATATCAAAAGCGACTACCTACTAGCCTTCTACCCTAATCTGAGTCCTCCATAGCCTCCTATCTAAGGTCATGTCCTCGGTAAGTCGGCGCGCCATGTCCGTCTAAGCACCTCTCTCCAATACTTCTTCGACCTACCTCTACCTCTTCTGAAACCATCCATAGCTAAGTGCAAATAGTAAAAGCATTATTCCCCACTGTTACCAAATACATGATGTATGATTGCTGAACTTTATGTCAAAAATACTGATCCAGTAACACAAGAAAATGAAATCCAATGTCTACATGGAAATAACTATCATGCTTCATTCAATGTTTCCAATGCTGCAATTAGTTTTCAAAATCTCGAGCCAAAAGTTGTGGCAGAAAGTATAATCAGAGCGTACTGGTATTCAAGTCCTCAAGATTTACTGATATTTCTTAATTAAAAAATTGATGTCTAAACGTTCGGTTGTGTGCCAATGTAGGCGAGTTTAGGAAACCACTGTGACATAATAGCTGAAAACGAGGCTGCCATGGTTGGCTATTCTCATGCATTGATTCCTAAATGACGGGGGTGTGCCAATGTTGGCGAGGTTAGGAACCCCATTATAATATGATAGCCAGAAAAAAGGCTGCCTTGGTATTCCCATGTATAACTCACTCACTTCTTGAGAGGAAACAAGCTCTCTTGAGAAAAGTAAATTAAAGCACAAAGCTTTATTCAATATTTTTTCTCAATTCCAAAATGACTTTACCTTTTTTTATTGGTATTCCAAAATGATTTTACATAAGACTTCAATGTCTTTATATAGTCCACAAAATCTAAGTACAATGCTTAAAAATAGATAATCTAAGTACAATGCTTAAGAATAGATGTGGGACAAGCGAAATCCTTTAAAGACCCAAAAAAGAAAAAAATACTAGTCCGTCAAATATATCTTGGAACCAAATGAGGACCACATTTTGTCACTGATTCTTACAAAAATTCATTTAGTTTATTAATTACTTTTTTTTTTTTTTTTTTGATATGCAAAGAGTACAACCAGAAATTACTTAAATATATTGTTTATTAATTACTTAAAAATATAGTTTTATATATATATGAATGGATGCGTATGTGTGCTTCTACAATAATCTACATTCTGCTCATATTTTTTAATGGTACAACTATAATGGTATTCTTCCAAGGGACTGGGCTCATTTCAATCTCAACAGCAGGAAAAAACTATTTTTCTCATATGTATAAGCCTTGTTAGACAAAGTTACACAGCAACTGTGTTGGTGAGAAGTAACAGATACCCCGTGGATTAGTCAAGATGCGCACAAGCTAGCCCGGACATAACCATCATCAATTAAATAAATAAATATAACGGTATTCTACTCGTATACAACAATTATGTTTCAATCCCAAGCAAGTTGGGATTGGCTGTGTGCATCCTCATAGACCATGTCACTCCATTTAAGCTCATCTTGGTGTATAAAACAAAATTAAACAAATAAAACCAGAAATCCTCTATATTTTTTACTTATATATCAATTCCTGACATGACTAGAGGACTCCTAAGACTATTGCACCCAAAGTAGATGTACTAACATGACTAAAAGTTAATCCCAACTAATTAGTATCTCCTTTGCTTATGTAGATCTTTTACTCCCTTTGTGCTTTATTTGCGCTAGGTCTGCATGGATTCCAAGAGATTATAGGTCTTTCGAGACAACTTCCTTTCATTGATTCCAAGAGATTGTATTCTACCTCTTCTTCAAAACAAAGAGATTGTACTCTAACAATATGATGATCTTATTTTAGATCTTAATTATTATCGCCAAGGATATCCTACATATTTAAATCTACTAGATAAGATTAATTTCACATATAGCCAAAAATACTGATACATGTGCCATTTTCAATGAAATCTGATCAATGGTGAAAAACATGTTGAAATTACTACTTGGATTAACATAGTTTTTGCATCTCTTAAAAGTACTAATAACTAAATGTCATACAAGATATTGTTTCTATCATCAACTATTGTGCTGCAATGTACTTTTTCATTGTCTGAACAAGATAACTCGCCTTTTTCAGGAAATAGGTGAGAACTTTCATATTCAAATGGTTCAGAACTGCTAACTTGGGAAATGTAATGTCGGAAATATCTAATTATGAGCCCGTTTGGATTGGCTTATAGCTTAAAGCTGTTTGCAGCTTATAAGCTGAAAAAAATAAGTTGGGGTAGTCCAACTTATTTTTTTTTGGCTTATAAGCTGTTTTCAGCTTATAAGCTGCTTTAGATAAACTAAGTTAAATGGGTCCAATTATTTTTTTGAGCTTATTTTAAGCACAAAATGACTTTAAGCTGGCCAGCCAAACACTCAAAAAAGCTAAAAACAGCTTATAAGCCAACTTATAAGCCAATCCAAACGGGCTCTATGTATAATCAAAGATAAAGAGTATCGAAGAATCCAGATGTTTAGACATACCTGATCTTGCCAGAGACAGGATCCTTTACGAGAGATTCTATGGATCCCACATGAATCAGATCATAAGTCCGAGGATATGTTGAAAAAGGCTCACACCTGTGACATTGAGTGGCAAATGGAGTTCATTAGTTGAAGTGCATAATCCATCTATCCATTTCCTTTGGGGAAAGAAAAAGAGGAAGGATGCTAATGTCGGCACTTATTATGTGGAGGTTTCATTTTTCCAACGTCTCCATAAGTTCTCGGATTTATAAACCATGAGTGGATGAATTTTTTTGTAAGGAAAGAACTTTCCGGACATAAAGATTAAAGAAAGAGATTTTTTTTTAAAATAGAAGTCGCTATCTAGCAGAAAGGATAAAGATTTTTTTCTTAGAAAAAGAGATAATGATCCAGAATCCCGCCAAACATAATGTACTTTTTAGAATGACTAACAAATATGTGATAGACAAATTCTTTTGAGAACTATGTGATAGGCAAATTCTTGACCTACCAATCATGGTAAACGCCAATAAGGCCTCTGTCATAAATGACATCAAGGGTTAAAGGCTTATGCGCTGGAGCAACATTCATCACCCAGACCGGATCTGATGATAATGCTGCAGCAAATCCTCCGAAAAATGCATTCATGTCCATGACATTACGAACTGATGAAGTTCCTAGTTTCAAGTTCAATGAATTCTTATAATATGCAACTCTTCGCGTCCATCTTCTTGAGTCAGCTTCAAACACATCCACTCCATTTTTAGATACGATTGCCCTAGAAGGAGCTTTTGTCAGCCTCGCTGGCCATTTTGGAATTTTCCCAACAGCATATTCCCCTTTGGAAGATAAAGTCCTAGTCACACATTTTTTCAACTTGAAGTACCTGCAATTAATTTGACATAAAAAACAGAGATAGTTATTTATAATGCTTCCACCAACAATATGCTTATCAAGGAGAAAGCAGCAAAAAATTGTCGGAGATCATAGCAAGATGCAGGTGGAGAACATGGAAGGAGAAAAAAAAAAAAAAAAAAAAAAAAAATCATAAACAAGAATCACCATGCAGCACTTGGATCATTTGATTCATCGCACAGCTCAAGCCCAAATTCATTTTGATTAGGAAGACATGAATCCCCATGAGGCTTTTTCCAGATGACGGTGTTTCCATCTACAACAATCAGCTCATAGCACAATGATCTGGCCACTGTTTGGAGATCCGCCCACTCCTTATCTTGCTTGGGCCACTGAACAGGAGGACCAGAAATGACAAGGTAGCCTCCGGGGCGGAGTAACCGGTCAACTTCGATGAAGTATGTTGCATCTGCATGGCAAATTCTTCTTTCAGGATTTCAAAAAGCAGATATTTAAAGCACCTTGACAATGACCATGGAACTCAGGGAACTCAGAGAACTCACTATATGCAGTAAAAGGAATCAAACACCGCGAACAATGAACCAAATCAAACGAGAAGGCAGGAAAAGGAAGCCTGCGTGTCCCAAGCATGGCAACAAATGCAGGTATTCCTCGTTCCAAGGCGAACTGTATTTGTGATTTATGTGAATCTCTTGGAGCAAAAGAGAGCGTCAACATGTCTTCAGAAAGTAGATAACCACCAAAACTGGCAACCTGTAGTAGGAATGAATATTATGTTCACAGATTCAAAAGAACAATACTATAGATTCTAAGGAAACGAGCAAGAACACCCTACCCCGCATCCCATATCAAGGGAAGTCCTCAAAACTCCACCAGCTATCGGAATGTACTGTTTAAGTTTCTCGATATACTGCTCTGCTCCGTCAGGGAACATAGTTCCACCACCAGGAAAGATAAAATACGGCCCTTCCCTTTTCATCCATCCTTGGTGCCCTTTCCTGTCAGCTATTTTGTTGTATGGCATATTGTCATGCCATATCTGTGAAGAAAGGGAAGATTAGTGTGACCTTGCACTGAAACATCAAACCCACCAGAAGAAAAATAAAGCCCTCAACGGTAAGGCTGCAAGTTAACACAGCCAAAAGTTTAACACAGCCAAAAGTGGCCCACGATCACAGATGCAATGCAACAATTTAAGCAGAATCTACAAGAAAATATGAACTGTATTTTTTTAACATATTGAGAGGCTGAGTTACTAAAAGAATTGCCACCAAAAGAGGCCCAAGACAAGGAAAAAGGCACTATTGACATTAATCTAAAAGGAAAAGGAAAAGGAAGAACAAAAGAAAACTATTACGGGATCCATCTAACGAAACATAAGGTGCAGACGACACTACATCTAAGGCTACCAATCTGAGGGAAACTTATGAATTCAAAAATCACTCAAACTGTTGCAACCTAACATAAGCAAAAGTATCTGTCCCTAACAGCTTAAAACTTTTAAGTAAGGGCATTTCAACATGGTTTCAGAACATGCAGATATCCCAGGTTCGACTCTCACGGCCATCCATCAAACAAACTATTTCCACGTGCTACGCCAAAGAAAAAAAAAATTAGACTCAGGGGGAAGGCAGAATCTTGAAACCTAAAGTTCAACAACAACATAACCAGTGTAATCCCACAAGTGAGGTCTGGGGAGGGTATTGTGTAGGCAGACCTTACCCCTACGTTGGGAGGTAGAGAAGTTGTCTCCCATAGACCCTCGGCTCAAGTAATCTTGAAACCTAAAGTATTAAGTAAATAAAAGTGCTTCTTCTATTAACAGTCTAATACCCTCAGCACAAACTTCCAGGGTGCTGGGGATTAGCTTCAGATCAATTATAACTACGAAACATTTGCCCTTTTCAGCACCAAAAGTAAACCAGTGAGATGCATTACCTTGTGCAAACTGTCAGGCCACTGAACAGGAACACGATAACCTTGTGTAGGTGGAATCAAACAAAGAGGTGTATCCTTAGGCAAAGGACAATGTCTTTCCCTATAAAAATTCATCTCTCTACTCAACTGACTATTAATTTTCGGATCCTCACAAGGCATATGATCCACATAATCAGCTGTACATGCATCAATCGCTGTGTTATGTCTCCCTGACTCCACCTACACCAAAATTCAAAAATTCAAAAAAAGGGATCCAAACAGAACTTAACAGTAATTAATTTTTTTTTTTTTTTTTTTTAACCTGGGCAATGAGGCGAGTACGTTGGCGGGGATCCCCAGATGCAGAACGGAGTAGAGTTTGGCGACCTGAAGCAGCTAAAGAATCACCCAAGGGAGTACAGAGAAGAAGGAAGAATATTAATACTGCTGCGAAGAAAGCTGCTGATACCAAATCAAGCAGACGCCATTGTCTAGCATTTCTCTTTGATGATGGTAGATTTAAGTGACCCATTTTTGGTAGTTAATAGATACAACTTCAAGATCTAATCATATGTACGGGTGTTGCGATTTGCTACACAGTTTTATGATTAGGATTTGAAGATCTGAAGCATATGTTTGAAATAGATTTACTGTACTGCTTTTTTAAGTGTGTAGCTTAAAGAAGCTTGTGGGGAGAGAGAGAGAGACAGGGAGGATATTTTTATTCTTTAGTATTTGTAATTTGTAATTGTAATATTCAGCCATTTTTTAATGTGTTAAAAAGGACTAAAGAGGGAAGTATGGAGATCTACGCAAACGCAATTTCTTTCTTCTTAATGTGTTTCATATGCCTCCCTTATGATACGTCGTAATTATGTATATATCTCTTCATTAGTTAATTAGTTCTGAGAATTTATTGGTTACGATAGTTATTACTACAAGAAGGAACAATATTACAAAAATGGGAAGTTTGGAAACAGGTTCAAAATGGTCCTTTAAAGGTTTTTTGAGTAGTTTTAATCCCTTAAGTTTGACAAAACTACATCTTTATCAAATATTTAACAACTGTTGTTGGTGAAACAAAGAATTTTACCAAAACTCACATTTGGAGATACATTTTCTACAGTTTCTGCTATTCTTGATCTATTTCTCAAGTTTGGAGTAGTTATTTGCATTGCTATATTTTGGTGTCTAGTGATAGTTTCTATAAATTGATGAAACTTTCTTAGTGTTTCTTATTAAATTTATTTTTCATAGTGCACTAATCTGAAGCTTGGGCGATCACCAACCTGAAGCTAAATCATTTGGCTAAAGCCTTTAAGTCTAAAGCTAACTCAGAAAGATGTTGCATAGTATTTTCAAGATCAAAAGGAGAAACATAACATGTACTCTTGACATAAAATTTATTACTTTAGCCAAAAAAAAGAAAAAGAAAATTTATTACTTCACCATACTAAAGTGACATATTTTCTCGATCTATCGCTCAACCATTATAAACAAAAGCCGGGTCCAGACTTTTAAAAAAAAAATTCACGCACAGCTGTCCTCTAGTGGAAGAGAACTGTCGGTGGTTAATACTTAATACATCATATATACCTTGACCTTTGTGTTGGTCTTTAGTTACTTCTAGATGGGACGAGCCCATCGGGGATCTCGGAGAACACCCTAAATACGAAGACGCGTACATAACCGACAAAGAGGTAATGTTGAAGCAAATAGCAGTCATCAAAAGTCTCGGCAAGTTAACCAGAAACCAACCAACGTAAACATATTAAGCTCGAGACTAATGACCATTTCTAAGCCATTGATCAGCATCAACACAATAAGCTAGATAGAATCGTTTATCTTAAATTGTAAAGGGAACGAAAAAACAAGGTAGTAAATGGATTAGCATTCGTTGATGACACATCACCAAGAAAGGTTGCAGGAAGTAGATCAGGCAAAAATATATACTTTTCCAGCAACTGATAAATCTATAAAATATGAACAGCAGTCCTCTATTATCCTGGAAAACTTCTCGAACCCCAAAAGATATGGCTTTCCGAGACTCTATCCAACCTCTGTAGGCAATAGTCCACTTCATGCAACATGCCTAACCTCACAATCAAGGCAAACAAAACTGCTACCATCCTCCTCATTCATTTCAATGCTTCCTTGTTGTTCTAAGGATGTACTCATGCTTGAGAAGGTTTGCTCTCAAAAGCATTGATCTAACGTCCCGATCGAATTCCTTGCCTGTCTGCAGCACCCTCTGGAAGGTTGCATTTCTCTGATCCGCATGCCGTGCATATAGAATTTTGTTGTGCGAGTCGATTCGAGCCTGCAGGACAGGAACAATCATGAATTCATGATCTATAATTGAAATCGACTAAATATAACAAGGTTTTCCACGCACTGCAGACACGAGTACAGAGGTGCATGTTACTAGTTCCGTCACCTGTATTTGGTTGTCAGTGATCAAAGCTTCAAGTTCCTTCTCCAATCCTGCAACACTCGTCTTGAAAGCATTGGCCATCATATTCAAATCAACCGAGACAAATGGGTGGGTATACTGTATCAAAGCTTTGTTACGGATTTGATCATACAGCGTCTCGACGTGGTCATGCAAATGAATGTCAAGTAATAGATTTGCTTTAAGATTCCCTAGATACTCCAGACAAGAAGCGTAGTGACTGCATCATAAATAAAAATGGAGTTCATTAGGGGAAGGAGTAGTGTGAGGACATCACTTCCAGGGCAAGACAACTTCAGACACTGGCAGTTTATTCGATTTTGAACTCTTACCATCATTTTAGTTGGGTTAAAGAAATAACAGTCTGAAGGTAGGAAAAGCGAAGCTTATCAAACTATACACACGAAAATGTTCCATAGGCAGGATAAGTTCTCTACATCTCTTCTCCGATATAATATTATATTCTCCTAAGGTCCACCCACCCTTTATTTTCTACTGATCCAAGGGTAATAAATGGAACTGCAAGTATAGCAGCCACATCCTCGTGTGTGCAATAACTACATTCTCAAGCCCAAAGTAGTCGTGATAGTAATACTCGACATTCATTCGCACCATTTGGGTCCATTTCATTCCATAAGTTTATAGTTTGTCTAGTAGGAAAAATTTGGGATTCTCAAAGCAAGAGATCTCTTAAATCTATGCAAACCACCTCTAAACCATCTTGGTGTATATCAGCAACATTTAGTTACTTTTTTGATAAAAGGTCATCCCGGTGCACTAAGCTCCCGCTATGCACGGGGAAGGGCCGGACCACAAGGGTCTATTGTACGCAGCCTTACTCTTGCATTTTGATAACCCAATAAAATTTATTTACTTGTCAAAAAATAAATAATAAATTAAACGGAGGTAAATACACTTTTCTTCCCTTTATTTCAATCATTTCCATCTTTTTCTAACCTAAAGCAAAGAAGTCTCTGTGAAGAAGGAAATCAAGAATAGGTACAGCTATTCAGTACTTAAACCTTTGTTCTTCCTTCCACCACAACCAAACCAGACAACAGTGGAAAAGGTCAAGTTGCTGACTTCATGCATCAAATATCAGGGGGTTGAACTTGATATATTGAATTGCTTCAACATAAAGTTTCCTATGGAACTCATCTGTCGATACAAATACATGAGGCATTTTCTAGCACACATGACTAACGATAACCCACTGAGACTTTCCTGCACAGTGAATCTAACTAAAAGCATCATAACACATTTCAAGTTACCTTGTGTAGAAATCATGAATGAGCTCCCTTATCTCAGGTACCAGCTCTAAGAAATTTCTGAAGTTAATATTATCAATAACTTTGCTCTGCCAAACCAAATAATCTGAATCAGCAAGTGACATCGTAATTATATTATGCAGCTTCGACAATAAAATCATTTAAGAGTGAAAAGGGCATTGTGTTATTGCCTTCAGTTCTGCTCGATCAAAACTTGCAAGCGCACAGAGTCCACCATAAGTAGCAACATCTTGGGGTGCAATGACTTCAGTGTAGTTGTTACCTAATTCGGGACCAACTTCCAGGAACTACAACGACGCAATGAAATGTCAAACAGATAAACGAAACAAAACAATTAATAAATTCTTCTGCAAAGAATGGAAAGACATATGGTAATATGATATTAACTGCTACTGAAAATAAAGAAAATAGAAGGCAATTGAGCATAAGCACCTCAATTGACATTTGCCAAATGAGCAAATATATGCACATAATCCTACCAAGAAAAGCATTAACTTGAATATACAGATGGAATTTAAGGCCGCATTATTGCATTTTGCCTTGCAAGTCATTAGTTCAATTGATTTATTCTATTTTATTTTCTTTTTCCGGATAAGAATCTCTTCAGTTGTTTCTTTCTTCATCAGTTAGCCACTTCAATCCATTTCAGAAAAGAAGAAAACCAGCAAAGAGAAAACGCAAATTAAGTTGATTGAATTTTCAATATCTGCGAGACTCTTTTGAACTTCCTTGCAGGACCCCCTAAATGTGTGCAAGGGAATCAAGGAATGACAAAAACATCATCACAATTCAAGTGGAAACCAATTACTCCTTTTCAGAAATGGCTTCTTCAAAGCTCAGGCAACGTTCCTCCACAATTCTACTAGTTTCTTGCTAAATTCATTCTCTTTGCAGCTTTTGTAGCTCCCAAATTATCCTGAAATAAATCTCCACCAACTTCACTTGGTTCATTGTTTCTACTGCCTTCATAAACCACATATCCCTTCTCAAAGTGTCGTGTTTTCGCCAATAAGGTTGGTCAGATTGGAAAATGGGTTTTGGCCGAGTTTGTGATGCAACTGGGGTGTCTTGGTTTAACTCGTGCATTGCGGAGTTGTAGGGCAGAGAGGGGGATATGGTCAAGAAAGCGGAATCAGAGGATTGCAAAGGTTCAGGAAGAGTAAATCAAAACGTTATAGAGCCTTCTAAAATGAAGGCTGAGGATTTGGATGAGAAGATGAAGGACACAATGGACAGTGGGTTAAAACTGTTTTTTGAAAGCTAAATTCAAACTGAGACAAAAAATGTTTTAAGAGGATTGTAAATATGATCTAGTGGGGTCTGATGATCTTATTGAGCCACAACTGGCTGGCTAATCTGGGGATTAAAGGATTGATATTATTCGTGTAAAACCTTGTTACGGCTTCCTTTTCTTTTTCCTATAATACGATGGTTACCGGGTCAGCTTGCGCGTGCCTCAGCTATTCCGCAGGATACTTATACCTCGCATCAGCACATGTACCAGGGTAACTCTACCAACCAAGGTTTAGGGCAGATGGGAAAACATCACCTTGTGTTTTCAAAGAAGTGAAGCATGTTGACGATGTGAAACAAATGTCTTTTGACAGCATGAATAAAACCAGATCACATCTATTCAACATAAATCTTGACTAGAAATTACCCAAATCTAATTCATTCAGAAAGATCAGTATATCCTAAAAACTTAAGCCAATATAATACATATCATATAGTTTGAATATTTTACTTCCAACTGATTTATGTACGTAAAGTGCTTTTTTTGTCCTAGTGTTAGTCTTTGAAGACCAATTGTTATCTGGATGCCTGAAATTATTTCAACCTTCATCAAACTAAGATTATAAAAAACTAGATCAAGTTATGTTACCAATGTCAATCTCAAAAAAAAAAAAAAAAAAAAACTAGATCAAGTTTGTTTCTGTGAGCCTAGATTGAGGATTGTAAGGGCACTTACTATCAATTCAAGACTGACCTAAAACTTGGAATAGGCCTCATTAATGAGAAAAAGACTATCACAAACCTTCCGAGCAGCAAGCTTGTACTTCTTTGCCTCCAAGTGAGCCAACCCAGCAGCACAACGAAGTTTTGCAACTGTAACAACCTCTAGAGCATCTTGGCTCTGCTCCGCCTTGCTAACATAGCTTGTAACGTGTGTGAACTGGCCCATCTCAATGCTGACCAGAATTGCGTTCAGACACATATAAGTTATGTGCTTCGCAGTCGTGCAATAATCACGTGTACGAACATAATTCTTAAATGCCTCTCCAAGCTGTCCGTGTGCATAGTAGAAATCTCCAAAATCATTGTATCCCATCCTAATGCTCTCTTTGATCAGATTTGTCTACACAGACAGTGAGTTCGACTTAAGCATTAGAATTCAATATATAATAAGTTAAAACAGAAATAAAAGGAAACAAATATGTCAACTTACGGTTAATTATTAAACATGCATGGCTTCTTTTTCTTTTTCCTTTTCTGATAATGAATTGGAAACACCTTCCTTATTTTTGTATACATCAAAATTAGGAATCAAAAGAAAGTACATCAGACATGGATTTTTTATAAAGTACATTAGACATGATCACTTACAAGGAACTATTACTAAGATACTCAGAAAGCCCTCCTGAATGGCCAATGTATCATGATGAAATCAATTAGCTAGACAATCTTACACCTATATCCTATCAACAAGATGTTCATTACATCAGCTAAACCAATGTATATCTCGGTATGAGCTATAATTGAGCAAGATAAATCTAAACGAACAGAGACAAACCCATAAATTTACCTTGATTAAGGACATAAATAAAATTTTAACACATACATTAGCCACTACCATCCTAGTTCCCCCAACCCCCCTAAGATTCAAACTATGTGAACCTTAACCCACAATATAACCTATATATCTTCACAATCTTAAAACGAGGAAAACTGCAACTTAAGTCAGAGTTTGGCCATGAGAATTATTCACTTTTTCTGGAAATTTTTCATTTCATTTGAAAATCAGAGTTTGACCATGAAAATTCCAAATACAACTTGGAAAACACAGACAAGTTCTACAAAGTGGTGGTGAGACCGACTTTCTTTGTATGGGGCGGAGTGTTGGCCAGTCAAGAACTCTCACGTTTAGAAGATGAAAGTTGCGGAAATGAAAATGTTGCGATGAATGTGTGATCACACTAGGAGAGATAGGATTAAGAATGAAGATATCCGGGATAAGGTGGGGGTGGCATCGGTGGAGGACAAGATGCAGGAAGTAAGCTGAGATGGTTTGGGCATGTGAAGAGGAGGGACACAGATGCCCCAGAGGTGTGAGAGGTTGGATATGGATGGTTTCAAAAGAGGTAGAGGTAGGCTAAAGAATTATTGGGAACGGTGATTAGACAGGACTTAGGCAAGCTTACCGAGGACATGACCTTAGATAGGAGGTTAGGGAGGACTCAGATTAGGATAGAAGGCTAGTAGGTAGTCCGGCTTATCCCTTCGTACTAGTAGTCGCAGTTTTGCTCTATAATTTATAGTCCTTTTATTCCTACTACTATTTGTTGTTTCTTGTACTTCGATTATCTTATTTATCATTTGTATTAATCGCCTCCTTTTCAGATTAGTTTATCATGGCTTTTTTTGCTTCCGTTAGTTTCATTTACATACTACTTTGATCAGCTTGTCCTTATCTGACCTTTTTTCGTCATGTTTTCTCTTGAGCCGAGGGTCTTTCGGAAACAACCTCACCAGACTATGGTGTTGTAACTTGGAAAACACCTAAAACGCTATTTTCACCTATTTTCACTTCCAGTACATTCTAACAACAGAATATATTTTTTTTCAAAAACTATAACCAAATACAACTCCAACTTCAAAAATTCTAAATAAAGTGAAAAATATTTGGTTTGTAGGGAAAAACGCCTACTTATACGTTTCACGTTGTTTTGAAACATCTAATCAGAATTTAGCTTCTAGACTTATCCAAACAGACTCTCCACATGCGAAACCGCAAAGAACTTGTAATAACAGGAGTAACAAATTATTAAGTAGGCAAAATTAAGGGTTTCAATGATAAATTAATACAGAACAAAAGCTTTACCCTATAAGCGTTGAGTTCGTTCTCAAGCTTCTCTTTCCTCATCTCAGCCCTACGATCCACAGCATCAGCCCAAGCAGGATCCGGCCCATAATTAGGCCCCAAACGTCCATCAATCTTCTGCACAACCTCACGAAACAACTGAGTATTCTCCCCTTTCTTAATCTCATCATACGCCATTCTCAAAGCTTCCAATTGCATTGCACCATTACCACATCGATCAGCTATAAATAGAAGCCTCATGATTTTTGTCCGACCACTGTATAAGGCTGCGTAAGCCTCAATATCGAGCTGTTCGCTGCTGATAATCGGACGGTGACGCTTCGAGTTCTCATCGCCGTTGGCGTAGATCTCGCCGTCGGTTATTTCCTCATCGTGTTCCATTGGAGATTGATTAATTTCTAGAATGTTCAATCGGAGCTAGGGTTTTTTTGTTCTCTCTCGTTGTTCTTACTACATCCAGAAGTAATACTGAAGAAGGAAAAAGTTGTGTAAGTAATTAGACTAGACGTGTGATGTTAAGGAAGTTTTTTTGAAGGCAATTTATATTGGGCCTTTTAAGCCCGTGTCCTGGCTTGTTTCGGATTGGGTCCCTAGTCTGGCCCAGTATGCATATGGTTTTTTTTTTTTTTTCTTTTTGTTTTTGGTTTTCTTTTTTTCTATATTTGTTTCTGGTTTAGGCAAGAGTTATATCAACAATAACAAAAGTTACCAACAACGTTTCTGGTGGAGTGGTAAGTCTTTCCTTCATCCTTAATTAGAGGTTTCGGATTTGAGTCCCCTTGGATGCGGAGCCACCTTTATTAGGGAGCGCTTTATCCCTAATGTGGGACTTCCAGGCGTGAATCCGAATTTGGAGTTCAATTATACAAAAGTTTGTTGAGCTCATCTCAACCAATATTTTATAAAATAATATTAATTAATTAATATTTAAGTAGGGTTATTTATTAAAATAAAAACCTTGTGATTTTATACCGAGGAAGGTATCAAGGACGATTAATAGCGGATAATGGACTTTTTTTTAACTATTAATTTAACGGAAAAGGGTCAAAAATACCCCTAACATATGAAAAATAATCTACAAATACTTTCTTTTCACCTTTTTATCAAAAAATACCTCCAACCTATTTTTTGGCTCAAGAATACTCTCTCAAACTAACGATCAAAACCTGATGGATTTTTGCAATTTAAAATTATCACGTGGCTTATTATAATTTGCCACATATATTACTTAATTTAAAATTATTTTTTTGTGCTAAATTCCCTTCAAAGGCATTGGTCTTTAATTTTTGCACCTCAAATTGGGGGTCTTTAATTTTTGCCCTTCGCTAAAAGCCCCGTGGTTTCGGGTTCGAACCCCCGCTTAGTCAAAAATTTTAAAAAAAATTCGCTATGTAGAGTTTGGATTTGCCAGACAGAGTTTTGCCTCAAACTCTGCCTTAAGGCACAGAACTACGATTTGAAGAGTTTTGCATGTAGCGAACTACTGCTTTGAGGTTTGCATTAAAGATTTTTTTTTTTCGGCAAATTTTACAAAACGGCAAGACTAATTTCTACCTTAAGGTTTGCATTAAAGTCAAAATTAAAAACCACCAAAATTTTTTTTTTTTTAATTGCAAAGACCCTTGAAATTTTGCAAAAACTACCGCTAAACATTTTCTTAATGCCTAATTTTCTTCGAAACGTATTCAATTTTTGTCTCATGTGATTTTTTTTTATTGAGGACGGAATTTATACACGAATAATTACACAAATGCATCATATTTTCAATATGTATATTACGATACAAGCGAAAAAATTGTAAGAACATAGATCAAAAAATTAAAAACCACCGGTAAATATTACAACGAAAAAATTAATGAATACAAAAATGCTAAAAAATTAAAGAATACTGCCTTTGAAAAGGATTTTTCCACTTGTGCAAATGACCCATTTAAAATTAGGATGGAAGGACAATTGGATCGCCCAAATTAAACCCACCTTTCGTGACCTAAGTTTGAAACTTCCAAAAGCAAAGGACTTAAACAAATCCCGTTAAGCCAAAACTTAAATAAAACAAATTTCAAATAAAAACCCAAAAACGCAAAAAACTGCGAGGTGATTTCCTCCTTCAGATCAGAGAGAGAGAGAGAGATGGGAGGACCCTTAAACATGAAACTTGTATATATATATATATAAGATGTATTTAACATAAATTAAATGGAATGTTTTTTTATAGTAGCTATAAATATAAATATGTAGTAATAAAATATGTATCCCTTTAAAAATTAGGGGAAAGGGACACTTGGCCATTCGACCCAAATTAATGTATAGAAAATGTATAAAATACAAATCACCCGTTATGTATCATTTCAAAAAAAATATAATATGTATCACTCCAGACAAACATGAAACTTCAACTATTAACATAAACAACAACCGTAAAAATCATTTTTGTTTAAGATGTATCATTTTTTGTATATAATATGTATCATATGAATCACTAATATATATCATGTATCATCACGGTGCCGTATAGAATAGAAAATTATATCATTTTTATATCAAAAATGTATATATATTAGTATACATTTCCGTATGTATAGAAAATTGTAATTTTTATATAAAATAAAATATACACTATATACACTATATATACAAAATTGTGTGTATATATACAGAAAATATACAACTTATATACACATGTTTTGTGTGTGTCAGAAAAAGGAATAGCCACCAATTCAGATTCTCAACCACACAATACATGAGCACATCAAACTAGTTTCAAGTTTTATACATACAACAAAGTTTACTATACAAACAATATACAAAATATATACAATAAAATGTGTATATATACAAAATAGATACAACTTAATGGAAATAGGCATTATTATCTGAAGAGAACGTGTCAATTTCGAACATAATCGAGCTTAAAAATAGGAGATAATGAAGAAACCCCTTTTAGTTATGTTGAAAAGAGAAGACGTCGATGATGGAAACCCCAATTCTGTCCTTTTCCCTTAGCTTAATGGAAATAAAAACGTTAGGCGTGGGCTTCAACCGCTGGGCTACGGGGTGGAATTAGTTTGGGCCGAGTGGACTTCTGGTGACATTAAGCCCAAACACTAGCCAAATATGGCATTAGTTTGGGCCGGTTGGACACGCAGTGTCCTTTTCCTTTAAAATTAAGTAGTAATCTGACCCATTTCTTAAATCCAAACCCTCCCATAATGATGTGGCCCATTTGTTTTAACCTAAACCCATGATTCCTTTCTAATTCTAACTGGAGAATATCTTATAGATATTTCATGTAGGTCATGACTATTTATTTCTATTGATTAAAATTAAAAGCATATTTTTTAGAAAAATATTTTCTTAATACCAAATATACCCTTAAAAAGATTGCATCAACCTCTCGTTATATTAGACAAAAAAACACTCTCATGATAATAACTAATTAACCCTGGAAAATAAGGCAGAAGGAGCATATATATTCATCATGTGAGCTTTTTTTTTTTTTTTTTTGGGGCAGGGGGGGGGGGGGGGGGTGGGGGGCGGTTTGGCTTGGGTTTAATATTAGAAAAAGCCGTCTTAATAGAATAATTCGGTATAACCAACAAGAATTGTGGTGGGATGCATGGATAGGATTCCTACACCCTTAGTCAAAGGTCTCGAATTCGAGCTTTGAATATGGTAAAAATCCTGTTAGGGAGAGCTTCTCCCTTAAATGAGCCTTACGGTCAAGACCTAATGGATACCGAAACACTGCATGAGAAACAAACAAAAAAAAACGTGCACTACTAGAAACAGAGGTTTTTCCCACCGACATTCAGTGGGTAATTTGTGTTATAAAACATGATTTTCCCACCTCATTCCCACCGAACCAGCTCATTAGGATAACACATGGTGGGGTTCTCATTGAAACGTGGAAAACTTCTTAATTTTTCTGTGTGAAAACACTATTACTTAGGTTTTTCTCACCGACATTAAAAAGAGTCACTGAACATTTTTCGGTGGAAAAATAAAAACTTTTTAGTAGTGATGGTGTAAGAATTGAGGACAGCATACATGCTCAGCAAGTATCGATGGGAAAAAAGTTTGAGATGCCATCCCATCCCATTAGTTTCACAAACACTTAAATTTATTTAATTATGAGCTAGTGTCACCAGCTTGTAGGTCCCAATATAAGATAGATCAATCTAATTATAATATGTACTGTATAAGAGAATGTTCTTTGTGTCAAAGTAGTTAAACATTCACTTGATGAGCAACTCCCACATATAGAACATTTCATTTGAATTAACAATACAATACAATACAATATGAACACATGTATAGTGCCATACAGTTTGAACACAGGTAAACATCACAACCCAAACAACCCGTAAAAGATTAAAAAGTACGTAAGTGCAAACAATATGGTCAAGACAGAGAGGGAAATCTTGTACGTCGCTTTGAGAGAAAAACTCTGCAATCGTCCTTGGGAGCAGAGGCGGGGATGTAAGAAGTATCATCACAACCTTCCGTTTTGTGCCTCTTGAAGTCAATCAATGCAGTAAATATAGCAATGAAGAGCATCAAAAGGTTAATCGCATACCTCTGACCTAAACAAGCATGAGGACCAGCTCCAAATACAAGAAAATTCCTCTTGTAAAACCGGTCCTCCTGTCTCTCCTCCATAAACCGGTTAGGATCAAAATTTTCAGGTTCAGGAAATCCCTGTAAACACGAATCAGTAACCGATGGGAACACAACGGTTCCCTTGGGGATGACGTAATCATCTGTTAACCGGAACTCTTCACTTGTGAGGTGCGGAACCATAGGTGCAGGTGGTCTATAACGAAGCACCTCACGCGCCACCGCCTCAACGTACTTCATTTCCCTAAGCATGTCGCCGGTCAATGGTTTGTCAGATTCCGTTGACCAAAATTTTGCTACTTCGGTCCGGACTTTCTCTAGTATACTTGGGTAAGATTCCAAAAGTGCAACTGCCCATAATAGAGAAGAAGTAGAAGCATCTTGTGCAGCAAAGAGAAAATCAAATAGGTAACCACCGAGTTCCTTGTTGGTATACACATGTGGATTTGGTAAACCATTGAGCTCTTTTAAATTTTCTTGCATCCAAAAATCAATCATGCACGTAGGTTCTTGGTTGCTCTGAAACATCTTATTTTTGCTCTGTTCCGTGCATACAGTAAGGGTATCGATTAGTCTGTTGCGTGCAAACCTAGCTTTTCGGAATGCGAAACCAGGGAAATCAATAGGAATTGTCATCAATCCCACGTTGAAGTAATTGTAATCCACGTTGAATCGTTGTCTTGCTTCTTTATTCAAATAGGGCCCCACGAATATGGTCTGGGAAGTTTCCAAGTTCATGTTGCGGATGAGGAAGCGAAGTGGGGTTGATTTGGTAGGTGATTTAGATGCTTCATCCAACCAGGACTGTATGTGTTTGATAATAATCTTTTGTTGAATAGCAGTGTAAGTTGCAAGAGCTTTTGGGGTGAAATTAGTGGTGGTTAGGCGGCGAATGTTTTTGTGTTTCTCACCTGACATGTAAATCAAGTTATTCTCACCGAAGAGCTTGTTGCCAAAAGGGTGACCAATAAGCTGGAATGCACGGGGACGTGCATGGGTGAAAATCTTGTGAGACAAGTCAGCAGAGCGGATATAGAGAATGAATCGACAAATAACGTAGTTAGCTGAGAGGCCATGTTTGGTAGATTTGGCAAATGAAGATTGGACTTGCCAGAATTTGGTGGGATTTGTGACCAAGGGAATGACATTGCCAAGGAAAGGGACGACTAGAGTTGGACCAGGAAGAAAACGCTTCTTCCTAAGGTAAGATATTTGCTCATGAACTATAATAAAGGCTAAGAAAGCCAAAAAATACGGTGTACATAGGGACAGGAGGCCCCAAATAGATACGACCGTCATTGGGTTGCCACGCGAGGAAAAAATTGCCTTATACAACTTCCACGATATACCTTGTTGTGCTAAGATACATACTTATAAGAGTTCCTTCATAAGCAGGGAGACTCAACATTATTGTTGACTAAAGCCAAATTGCAATGCGAGACTTTATTATTATTAATTTTTTTTTTTTAAAGAAATGAGGTTTTCATATTATATTTTTTACTCGAAGTCTATTTTTAAGTTTTTTTGAGATACAAAATATGAATAATTGTTCTACAATTGATTTCTTCTGTATAATAGTAATATGTTTTTCAATTGATAATGAGTTATTGGTCAAAAACACCCTAAATTATCACTTTTTTGCTAGTTTCATATCTCAACTATCCATTATTCCCTTTACCAACCTAAACTATCACTCTCTTTGTATTAAAACACACCTAGGCGCATGAAGGCCAACTCAGCATCGAGGTGTGTTTTAATACAAAAAGAGTGATAGTTTAGGTAGGTAAATGTAACAATGGATAGTTGAGGTATGAAACTCGCGAAAGGGTGATAAGTTTATTTGTGTTTTTGACAATTAACTCATTAATAATATACCTTACCCATTCAATCTCTCTTGATACATTTTTATATGAATGTTTTTTTACCTTTCCACTAAAAAGTTCTCAATATTTTCTAAAAGAAAAAATGTATAAACCTATTATTGTTAAAAAAATAAAAAAATAAAATGGGGCGCCCCAAATTTGGGGCCCAAAAGCGTCGCTTCACTTGCTTTACGGTGGATGGAAACTCTCATAGGAACTATCACTTTTTAAGCAATTCTTTGCTTGGATGGGAGACATGTGTCACAGTTAAAAACTAATGGTTGAGATTTACTTAACCAAATCAAAGTCCTAATCATGGTTAGGATAATAATATACCATATATTTGCTTCAAATGTTTTTTGGAAATCCCATAACTTTAGCTACAAATTTTCATCCATATATACATTAAAAACTTTTCTCTCTTTTTCCAGCTTTGTTACAAGTTTTTTTTTTTTTTTTTTTCTTTTTCCGAATAGTTCTTTTCTCTTTCTTTGAACAGCTGGGTTATATAATTGAGACATCAAATGGTTAGTGGGACTAAATTCAATAAGATGGCCAATTAATCAATGTATTACATCAACAAATTAAAAAGAATAAAGAATAATATTTGTATAATAAAAGTAATTTGTACAATTTTAAAATTTTAGTGGCCATTAATTGACTTATTAACTCGTCAATTGTTCAAAAAAAAAAAAAAAAAAAAAACAAATTAAAGAGAAAGGAAACACAACAAATAAGTGAGTAAAGATTACCTTGACATATAAAAACTAATTATTTGAAGTTCTGAAATTTTTAAAATAGGAATTATCGGAAATTACAAAAATTGATAAGGAAATATATATGTATTATCCTAACCATAATTAGGACTTTGATTTGGCTAAGCAAATCTCAACCACATGACACATGTCGCCCATCCAAGTAGGAACTTGAGAAAAATAGAAAGAAGAGAAATGGAGAGGAGCCCAATCCCTTTACGGTAAGGCTGGCACTGCTTATAAGAAATATTTTTTTTCAAGATAGAAGCAATCGACTTCGATTATAAGTCAATGGTTTTTGCTTAAAATTAAATAAACTAAACTAATTAGCTAAATTAAAGTACAAAGGTTTGACAGTTAATAAATTAATGTTTGGCTATTAAATTTTCTATTCCCACAGGCCACAAGTTCCACAATAGAAATATACAGTTAAGAATAGGAATCTGATCTCATAACTTTTCAAGTTGGATATATTTGGCTATTCAATTTTCGTTAAGCACTGACTTTCTAACTCCCTCGTTCATTTTTACTTGTCATGTATTGACTTGGCACACTTTTAAGAAGTCATTATTAGAATGACAGTTTTACTACATCACCCTTAATTATTACTTAGTCATTTTGTACTAGTAGTCGCAATTTTACTCTTTAGTTTCTTGTCTTTTGAACTTGTGCTAATATATGTTGTTTCTTGTACTACGATTATCTTATTTATCTGTGGTAGCCTACTGCTCCTTTTTTCTTTCTTTTTTTCCAGACTGCTTTATCATGGCTTTCGCTTTCGTTATTTTCATTTCCATAATGTTTTGAATTGCTTATCATCTGCCATTTTTTGTCCTGCTTTCTCTTGAGCGGAGGGTCTTTCGGAAACAGCCTCCCTACCTTGGAAGGTAAGGGTAAGGTCTGCGTGCACTTTACCCTCCTCAGACACTACATTGTGGGATTTCACTGGGTTTTTTGTTGTTGTTGTTGTATCTAATAATTGAAATCAATAAAACATACTTTAAAAGTTGTACATCTACTAAAAGTTCAAATTTTTTTAGCCCACTAATTAATAGTAAGGGTAAAATAGTTATGAAATGGTAATTATCTCTTGTTTTTTCAAACTGAATAAGTAAAAATAGACAACTATTTTTAGTATACAGGACAAGTAAAAATGGACGGAGGTAGTATTTTGGAGCGCTACGAAATGCATCAGTTTTGAGCTTTGACTGTAAAAGTTAATATAAATCATAATGTTGGAAAACTTATTTCATTCATAACTTATTTACTACAAGAATAGATTGATTTGCCCTTGTAATGTGAGCCCCTATTTATTACTCAACCTTTTAAAACGCAGTCCTTATACAATTAGGTAAAAAGTTGTTTGTAAAATAAGCTTAGCTTATCTAAAACTTAGCCTCTTGTAAGTAAGTTATATTGGTTTTGTGGAGCTCATTTATCTGTAGACTTTAGAACAATCATTGGAGTTGGTCAAAATATGAGTATGTTTGGATGGGCTTAAAAAAAAAAACAGCTTATAAGCTGTAACAACTTATAAGTCAAAAAAAAATAAAAAATTAGGGTAGCTCAATTTATTTTTTTGGCTTACAAGTTTATAAGCTGCTTTAGATAAGCTAAGCCAAATGGGCTCAATTATTTTTTTGGAATTATTTTAAGCACAAAATGGCTTTAAACTGGCCAGCCAAACATTCAAAAAAGCTGAAAACAGCTCATAAGCCGTTTTCAGCAACTTATAAGCCAATCCAAACGGGCTCTATATATATTTATAAAAAGATATGTTGCTTGTGATTATTGGAAAAGTTTGAGTAAGTGCATACACCTAGGCGGGTAGGAGAAAATTCTTCTATGCCTTTATACAATAAAGATGCTTTATACAAGAAGATGGTTAGAAAACAAAACAATTGACCAAGTTATGGATGCGTCAGGATTGAGGGCCTGCTGATATGATCAGAAACTCATCATTATCTTGATCACTTTCTTTTAATCATTACTTGAAAATGACTATAGAATACCATGTCCCTATTTTAATGGTTATTCACCAACCATATAAATTTCTTAATTTAGTAAACGTTATTGAGTTCACATTGTAGTTTACAACAATTAGTTTTTATATGACAACTGCAATGTTTGCCAGCTGCTTGTGTAGGAGCGGTGCTTAATGAGAAGCTGGGGGTATCAGGCGGCGGCATATTGCTTGTGTAGGAGCGTTGCTTAATAAGAAGCTGGGGGTATCAGGAGGCGGCATATTTTTCAAGGTGCAAATATCTTTATTCCTTTTTAATCATGAATGAAATATGCTCACCCATATGCAGGGGCGGAGCTAGTCCTTCGGGCATGGGTTAAGACGAACTCAATAGTTTTGGTCCGAATCACATGGGTTAAGACGAACTCAATAGTTTTGGTCCGAATCATAGTTTTGTATTAATTTTTTTGCCAAATATGTAAATTATTAGTTTAGAACTCAGTAACTTTAAATAATTAGAACCACGAACACACAAGCTTCAAATTCTGGCTTTGCCTCTGCTATATGGTATTTTTGATTAACTTTTTAATCTTCACATCCCTTTTATATTTATAAAACTATAGTTTAACATGGTAATCACATGTTTAATGTTAGAATAAAATTAATCAGGTAAACTCTTTAAGAAGTCAAAACTTGAGAAAAGTAAACGGCCGTTAGATAATTTTAGCAAGGAAGACGCGGTTGCGTATATCGTTGCCCGTTTCCCACTTTCTCAAAATAAATATTGAGAGAAGAAAGTTGAATATTTACACCTATATATTTGTAGATGCAGAAGAAGTTTTTGTTCAGTAAGCTGGAAGGAAGCCTAAGCCTGCAGAGACCTCTATACAAAGACCAAGAAATTTAATCAAGTTGTGCAACAAGGAAGTTAATGGCAAATAAGCTCAGGTAATTATGCATTTATTAATTTCAAACGTCTCTAGTGTACATGATGTACTCCATTTCTATGCACTTGCATGTAATAAGGACATATGGTAAGGCTTAATTAGCTGTGAAACTGCTAAAGTACCTTCCAGGGGTGTCTCTACATAAGGCCACTAAGCATTCGCCCCCAATAAGTATGAGGGCCTCACTTTTACATATAGTAATATATTTATTATTTTCTCCGTTTCAATTTATGTGAACTTATTTGGTAGCATAAAGTTTAAGAAAGTAGAGAAGACTTTTAAACTTTTGGTGTTAAATGAGGTACATATATTTTGTGTGGTTATAAATCATTGCATAAAGGTAAATTGTTTCCAAATATAAAAAGAGGTCATTTTTTTGGCACAGACTAGTAAAGAAATATGTTCACATAAATTGACACGGAGCGAGTATGTGTTAGTTTTTTTTTTTTTGTATTTTAAAGAAAAGATTCAGGTTGTTGGCATAAAAAAGGAATGACAACTTTTCTTTTTTAATGACTTATGGAGCCTCATTTTTACTGTTAATAGGGTGTATTTTTGTTAGTTTTTCATTTCTCTGAGTAATTTTAAAGAAATAATCCAAGTTTATTGGCATTTACAAGAAAATTAAATAATTTTGAATCTCAAAAGGCTAGAAATAAAATAGATTTCACACAAATATAACTATATAAGTATATGTTTTATTTGACTTAGGCCCGTTTTAGAGTTTCGCCTTAAGCCACAAATATTATTGACACGCCCTGGGTACCTTCTTTGACAAGATCGTACATAGGACAAACTTGATCCTTTTATGATTGAAGATTGTGAGTCACTTAAAACATCAGAATCAAAATTGAGAAGAGATCAAAAAAGCGGAGAAAAATCTGTGAATCATAATTTGGTAGGCTGCATCAGCTGCCACAAATTTGAAGTGCAAAATTCAGGTCCGTAAAGAAAAAGAACCTATTAATTTTTTGTTCTAATTTTATGTGGCACCAGGTTGGAGGGTAAAGTAGCTGTAATAACCGGTGCTGCAAGTGGCATTGGTGAAGCAACTGCAAGATTATTCGTTGAACACGGGGCTCGTGTGGTTATTGCCGACATTCAAGATGAGCTTGGTTTCCAAGTTGTGGCCTCCATCGGAACAGACAAGGCCTGCTACCGCCACTGCGACGTCACCGACGAGAAACAAGTCGAGGAAACTGTTGCCTATGCTGTCGAATATTACGGCGCCCTCGACATCATGTTCAGCAACGCAGGCACTCTCGGCGCCCCAGGCAGCATTCTCGGGATGGATATGAAGGTATTTGACAGGACAATGACTGTTAACGCGCGTGGATCCGCGTTAGCGGTCAAGCATGCAGCTAGAGTCATGGTAGCTAAAAAAGTACGCGGGTCCATTATATGCACGGCAAGCATAGAGGCTATTCTAGCTGGGGAAGCTCCATTAACCTACGTGGCGTCGAAGCACGCCATTTTAGGCGTGGTGAAAGCGGCTGCACGTGAGCTGGGGCAACATGGAATAAGGGTGAATTGTGTATCGCCTTATGGCATCGCTACGCCCATGGTATGCAAAATGTATGGCTGTGATGCTGCCCCCCTTGAAGCTTCAATATCTGGATATGCTAACTTGAAAGGTGTTACGTTGAACACAAAACACATCGCTGAAGCAGCACTTTTCTTGGCGTCAGATGAATCAGTTTATGTTAGTGCTCATAATTTGGCTGTCGATGGTGGTCTCAGCTCTATTATGAAGCTACATTAAATCCACTTGTTAATATGCAATACATTTTCTTAATAAATGCTGCTCTCTGTCCCAATTTATGTGATATAGTTCAGATTTCGAGAGTCAAAGTTCTTTATCTTGACCATATATGAATTTGGACGTACAATCTTAAGTTTTTTGATAAATATTTACATATTTAGAAACTACATAAAAAATACTATAAGTCGCAAAAATTAACAATTTAAAATATTTAAAGTACATACGAATAAATTGCAGTCAAAAATTTTCTTATTTGACTTGCGAAATCCAAATTGTATCACATAAATTTGTATAAGGTAAATCAATACTACATTTGGCAGGATTAGATGTTAGACATGTGGCAGATTAGATCCATCATGGATTTGGATAAGACGAAGACCCGAAGCAAGCTATCCCACGCACGACCGAAGCAAAGAATTCAGACAAATTGCTACGGATGAAGATTGGAGCAGTTCGTGTTATAATATCTCACAAGTTATGTTTCAGGTTGTTAAAGAATTTATGCAACGCTAAATATAAGTTCAATTTTAAAGGGTAAAAATTAAAAACCACCCATATGAAGGACAAACATTGCAATTTCTTCCAAATAAACTTCTGGTTGTTTTCTTTCTTTTTGTTTTTCTTTTTTTTATATTTGTTTCTGGTTTAGGCAAGAGTTATATTGTAACAACTCGATATTTTTCGAGTTAACCCCTTTATTATGGTTTACTTAATTTTAACAATTCACCTACCGAAATAAGTAAGTAAGAAATATATATATATATATATATATATATATATATATATATATGTATACAATTAAGATATTTATAGATATAATAAGGTATGAGATGAATTTTTTTTTTTTTTTATGATCAGTGGGTTAAATGATTAGTTAGTTAAGTGCAATTGTTTAATTAATAATGGGCAATTTGCAGGATTGCCCTTCGCTGGGGTTGGTCTTTAATTCTTGCCCCTCAAATTGGTGGCCTTTAACTTTTACCTTTCGCTAAAAATTTCTTGGTTTCGCGTTCGAACCTTGCTCAGTCAAAAATTTTAAAAAAATTCGCAAGGTAGAGTTTGGATT
Organism: Lycium ferocissimum; assembly: GCF_029784015.1. Lineage (NCBI taxonomy): Eukaryota > Viridiplantae > Streptophyta > Magnoliopsida > Solanales > Solanaceae > Lycium > Lycium ferocissimum. Next base: position 25,392,104 of record NC_081348.1, on the reverse strand, counting down.
CTTGCCTTCAAAACTCTGCCTTAAGGTAGAATTTTGCGAATCCAAACATCTGCTTTGTGATTTTTTTTTTTTTTTTTTGCGAACTGGAGTTCGAATCCACAATCTCAGGGTATTAGCCGAAGGGAAAAACTTAAAGACCCCCAATTTGAAGTAGGGGTGGGCGTTCGGTTGTTCGATTCGGTATTTCAGTTTCGATTTTTTTAAGTGGAAACCGAACACCGCACCAAATTAGTTCGGTTCGGTACGGTGTTTTGCAGTTCGGTTCGGTTTCGGTTTTCTAATTCAATTTTTTGGCATTGGTTAAGCAATAGTCACCCGTTACCAAATGATTCATGATCAACATATCAAGAATGTCTTTAGTACCAACACTAGCTAGCAACGAAAGCAGACGGCCCAAAGACGGCTATCTCAACAAGCTTGACACCCGGCCACGGCTTCCAGTAGCTGGCCCGGCATTTGAGTCTTCCCTTGGAAAGTCAATTCCCCTAGAGGTAATCTCGTCTTTGAATCCTTTTTTACGCTACCATCCTTCTCCTAATTTTATAATCTTTGAAGGATTAAAATCTATTCAAAACTGTGTTTTCTCCTAAATCTCTAGTGTATAATTTATATCCTGGAGCTTTTTCTGCTGATATAAATGGGATGCTCGTTGTCTTTGCTATAGCATTTTTTTTTTCTTTACATCCCATGCTTTTCTTTTAGTACAAGTTTTAGTTTTCTTTAAACCAAAAGTTCATATTTAAGTATCTTGCATTTTACGAGTATAAACGATGCAATAGTATTAAAGTTATTATGAGATGTAAATCAACTACAATTAAAAAAATCACAATTTCTTTAAGAACTATTATCAAACTACACATTTTTCCTCCCTATAAGTAAGTAATTAATAGAGTTTATCGACTATAATTTACATAATAACCTCCTTCTACAAAATTACTTTCACTTAGCAAAATAAAAAAAATCTGATAATATTATATTAAATAGTCGGTTAAACCGAAAAATCAAAAATTCGAAACCGAACACCGAATTTGCTATTTAAAGAAACTGGAACCGAACCGAAACACCGAAAACCGAAAAACCAAATTCATTCGGTTCGGTTCGATTTTTCGATTTTCGGTATTTATGTCCACCCGTTTAAAGACCACCCCAAATGAAGGGCAATCCACGCAAAAAAATGTTTAATAATAAATGGCATGAGTAGTGGGCCAAGCCCATCATCCCTCTATTCACGTAATTTGCCTAGAAATATGTGGTGAATGGAGGAACCTATTTATTCTACCTAGTCTACATAGAGGCTGAGAGAAAAATAAGAAGAAGAAACAACTGCTACTTTATTTACTTCAGGGGAAAACAGGAAACATCAAAAGAGTAGAATTCCCAACAATTTTAGGGAGTCCGGAATCGAAATGACCCAAAAAAAAGAGCAAATGAACCAAAATATCCCAACAACAAAAAAAAAAGTGGTACCAAAATACCTTCAACGCGGTAATTTACTACGTTAAAGGACTTAACCGTAACGACACGGTTAAGTCCTTTAACGCAGGAATTTCCTGCGTTATTCAAGAACGCAAGAAATTCCTGCGTTGTTGAAGTTAAATAACCGACCATCTTTCCCACCACCATTTTTGTAAGAACAAAAACGCCATTAAAGGCAAAAAACCGTGGGCCCACATTCCAAAAAGGGCCTTTTCGCTTCAAGTTTTATTCTGAAAGTCAAGATTCTCGGTATATTCAAGTCAAGGAACAAGATTCGAAGGTTGATTTTAGAAAAAAGCAACGTACAACTCAATTCAAATAACCCTACAACAAGCTTCGATCAAGGTACTTTACTATAAATTTTTTAATTATTTTGTTAAATACATTATGATTCTAAGCACAATCAATGTTTCTATGTCACGAATTTCGAAAAATGAATCTTATTTTTTCATTTTTGGCATCGTTTCCACTGGCAGTTTTCGAACTGCCCAGTGACTCTTAAAATAAAATAAAATTGTTTGTTAATCTATTAGTTTTTAATTGATCATTAATGTTTTAACTAGGAAAATATTGCAATCTCCTATTATTTGTTAATTATCTAATTGTTAATTTATTTATTTGTGAATTTTTTTATCCCATGTTAATTGTTAATGTGCTAATTAGTTATCTAGTGTTATGTGTTAATTAGTGAGTCTTAGTTAATTAATTTTAATTAGCTAGTTAATAGAATTTCCCCTTAAATAAAATTAGTTCGTTATTACTTTAATTGTAGTTAGAAGAATAATTGGGTGCCTATGATTTCTTACGGTATTTGATTAATTTAGTAATTTTTGATTAGATATAATTATTCATAAAAATATAATACAACATAATTCTCATAATTCACAAATTTTGAATAGCGAACGATAAACTAAATCCTTAGTTTAGGATTAGTTAGTTAACATATTTTCCATTAAATAAATAGCTATTTAATATAAACATTAATTAATTTAGAAACAAATCGTATTTTTGCATTATTTTTCTTAAATGGATTTTTATTTCTTGTTTTGAAACTGCCAGTTTTTTTTTGTTAATTATTTAATAATTGTTTATTAATTTTTAATTTGTTAATTGATTGTTTAATTGGAAAAATATAGTAATCTCCTATTATTTGATAATTATTTCATTTTTAATTTATTTATCCTATGTTAATGTGCTAATTTGTTATCTAATTTTTATGTGTTAACTATTTAATTCCCGTTAAATGAATTGGTTTGTTATGACTTTAATTATAGTTAGGAGAATATTTAGTTATTTAATATAAATATTTTGTTGAGTAAATTATAATTAGATATAATCATTCACAGAAATATAATACAACATAATTTTTAGAATCCACAAATTTTGAATAAAGAAGGACAAAGGATATAATTCTCATTATATTAGTTAGTTAATATAATTTTCTGAATAATGAATAACTAACTAAATCCTGCATAAAACTAAATCCTGAATAACGAACGATAAACTAAATCCTTAGTTTTGGATTGAACATCATTAATATAATTTTCCTATAAATGATTAATTAGTTAATATAATTTCACTTTACCTTCAAGAATAATGAATAATTTAGTTTCTACAGATACGACTCCTTTATGGATCCGAACGTTCACCCGGGCCCCGATGATAGATCAGTACTTGCTTTGCAAGATAATCACAGGTCCGAGCTATTATGGGGTGGAGTTATAGAGATAGGGTCTAGGCTCCGTCCCCATAGGCTGCATAGAGCGTAGACACTTTTACGCGAGCGCCTACCACTTCCCCGCGTCTTAGAGATATTGTATCGGAGCGGTATCTATCGTTGCGTCTTTGTTGGTCGGGTACAGCATGATTGGGCTCTCATTACGGCCATGGTTGAGCGGTGGAGGCCGGAGACACATACCTTCCATCTACGCACTGGTGAGGCCACGATCACGCTTCAGGATGTGGAGGTCATGTTTTGATTGCGGGTGGATGAAGACTAATTATATAGTCAGGTTGAGCCTCCTCCTGGTAGGACATGGTTGTCGGAGTTGACTAGGCTCACCCACTTCGTACCTGGGGGCTCTACCACTTTCGCGGGACAACATCGGGTGCAGATTAGTGCCCTCTGCAATTATTTGCGTTGGGAGCCTCTTGTTCACGATGGCACTGATCAGGAGATTGTTGATCTTCATGCCCGTTTATATCTGCTCATTATATTCGGAGGCATCCTGTTCCCCAACACATCAGGCGCCTATGTCAGCTTACTGTATTTGATCTTCTTGGAGCATCTGGACCACTTGGGAGACTACAGCTGGGGCGGTGCTGTTTTGGCGTACCTCTACCGATTCCTATGCCGAGCGTCTATTGGTGATAGCAGCGATATGTGTGGATTTTTTCTCTTCTCCAGGTAATTTAAGTGTGTATTCCTTTGATGTAAACATACCTCTTGAAATGATGACCAAAAAATTATATTTTTTAATATTGCTTTCAGTTATGGGCAAGGGAGAGGATACTGCCTTTTCAGCCCGTACCTAGGGATGAACTCCCTTATGACATGCCCTACGCTAGGAGGTGGACGGCAGGGTTTGACCGAGATATGGATATGCACCACAATATTCTTCCATTCCGGGACCAGCTTAATCGCATGACGGACGATGCAGCAAAACTATTTAATTTTACACTATTAATTTAATTATTTTATTTTCTACTTGCTGATCACTAATTTGTAGCTATATTTTATGCAGCTATTTTTATGGATGTCGTATGTTGCTATTTTGGATGGTTTGCCAGCCTTTTGCAGTGCTGGTCAGGCCGTGTGAAGCTCGCGGTGTATCACACCTGGACATCGTTAAGGACCATATGCCCAACCGCGTTTTACGACAGTTTGGACATCGACAGAATATACCTCCCGCGTTCGTCATGAGCTCTGACTCTACACGCGGGACGATCGATCGGCCATCGATAAAGCATTTCTGACTTTCATGGGTGTCCAGCTCCAGAGTTGGGATGACAGGTTGGAGAGTTTAGCGGAGGCCGGTCGTGTGGTTCCCATCATAGATTACATGCACTGGTACCATAGGATCACACGCCGCTTGTTGGCAATCCTGCTTTACGTCCCCCAAGGGGTGTAGGATACGCAGCACTTGCAGGGAAGTACGAGGCGTTGGTAAGTTTATAGCACTTGAATTTGTTTAATTGTATTAATTATTACGTTTAAAAATTACCTATTTTTTTACTGTTGAAAACAAATGCAGCTGGTGACTGTACAATGACTGCGCATATTGGGGTTAGACCATATATCTAACCCCGAGGTTGCGGGGCTTGCTGGGGAGGTGGTACGGATATCCGAGGACGGTATCCGACAGGCAGGAGAGATTAGGCGCATGCATGATCCTGATCCAGAGGGGGACGACGTAGAGGCGGACGGGGAGCATAGCCAGGCAGAGGAGGTGCTGATAGAGGACGTGGTGCTGCTAGTGGACGCGGTGCTGCTAAAGGACGTGGTGGTGGAGGAAACCATCTGGTAGATGAGGCCGCTCCCATTTGAGTCCATCCGCAACCGTTCGAGCCTAGTGGCAACTCAGCTGGATCGTCGTCACCTACGTTTACGCCGGCGCGCCTACTTGTGAATATACCTGAGTCTCCATCTCAGCCGAGCCAGAATGTGTTCCTCGAGGTACGTGATGACATTGATTGGGCGGTGCTTCGCACATCATTAAGGGAGGAGCGACCAGTGAGAAATGTAGATGGTCCTAGGTATCTTGACTTCGACGAGTTTTTAGTCCAGGTTATTGTTTAAAATACTTATTTAAAACATTAAAGTACTTATTTTAAATATATATGTTACTTATTATTTAATAATTTTTCATATTTAAAGTATGTACCTTGGAAAAATTTCGCGTCGTTTGCATTATAAGTAAATTAATGCAAGTCGAAAGTGGATATGAAGCCCTTACAAGGTAAAGGAGGGTATCCAATAATTTTAAGTACGCACCTTAAGGTTTCAGAGTTAAATGAATCGACGGAAGTAAGTTCGTTGAAGGATTGGAATTGGAGTCATGCTTTGGGAAGATTTCGTATCATTTGTGCTATACATTGCTTAGCATCACCTTTAGAGGAAGATATAGGGTTCCTTAGATGGTTAATGAAGTTTTATACAAGTGCCAAGAAGGTCCCATAAGGGTTGGAGGTCAAATGAATCGAAAAGAATGCATTTTCGCGAAAATTGGAAATCTAGGCAATATGTGGCCGCATATCAAGTATGCTGTGCAGCAAACTGGCCAAAAACTCCCAAAATTTAGGTACCTCACTGCCCAACATTTTGCCCAAGGAAGATGAGGGGAGATGTGGCCGCATACTGAGTATGTGGTGCTGCATCTCCAACGCAAGTTGGAGCGGAGGAGCGATTTCAAAACCTTTTTAAGTCCCAAAAGATCCCATTCTTCTCACCCACTCTCCACACTCTTCTCCCCACATTATTAGAGAGTTCTTGAATGTTCTCCAACATTCCAAAACTTTCCACACAATCAAAAGAGAAGATCAAACATCAAAACTCCAAGAAAATCCATGGAAGATGACTATCCTTGTTTTGACTTAATGTTGTGATGAACTTGGTCTTGGAAGAAGTTGAGTAAAGTGAAGTTATTCTATTATAAGGTATTTTCTTCATCTTATCAATATGATTAAGTTGGTTTAAAGGTTTAGCAACTCTTGAAGAGAAAAGAATCATGATGGAGAAGTCATAAAGTATTGAATTGAAGTCGATGACTATGAGGTGAACTTGAAAGGGGATTTTGGATTAATTTAAGATTAATTTGAATATAATTCCTTGACTATGGTATTGTTAATGTTGTTGAGAGTTGTTTTGGAATTTGGTGGAAGTCGATAAAATAGGGGAAGTGCTGCCCAAATTTCGCTAGCTCGCTAATTACTCTAGTTTGAACTTAAGAGTGTTTTCAAGACTTAACCTTAGTATGAATCCTCTTGAATGTAGATTCACGAGCTTGGGAGGAGAATGTTAAGTAGTTAAGAGGACGAAAAGGTATGTTAAGGCGAAAAGGTATGTTAAGGCTAACCCTTTCTTTCTTATGGCATGATCACTTAGATATGAACATACATACAAATGTCCTCTATAATGACTCTATTTCTAGGAAAGCTAAAGCTTATGATTCTTGAGGTTCATATGACATTGTTGATAATTGTCCCATAAATTATTGATCTCTTCTATATGATTATTGATTTTATTCATTGTTGTTGATCTCATCTTATGATAGTTGTTCCTCCAAGGTGAGATATAACGATGATGATGATTCCATAATGGCAATTGGAGGTTTACGGACCTTATGTCACTCCGATGGAGTTATAGCTTTTTATTTGGGCTCTCATGCATGCTTTATATATATGTAGCTATTTTCTCACATCGAGCCGCGCTATAGTCTGCCGAGTATGACACGTAGATATGCACACCACTACAGTGGGTACGTTATGATATTACCCCGGACGCGGGATGCCCCGGACGCAGGATGATATGATATATGGATCGGGATGCACGTTCCGCAGCACTAACACTTATATTATATATGTATGTCTAAAGACTTTTTTCTCAAAAGCTAAGCATGCATTACATCCGCCTTAAGAGGCTTACAGAGGTGTAGATTGATCCTTTTATCTTATGTTGTCTTCATGCTTTCCCTATTTTATTACTCACGCCTTACATACTCGGTACATTATTCGTACTGATGTCCTTTTGTTGCGGACGCTGCGTTCATACCCGCAGGTAGACAGGGAGATGGACCAGACCCCTAGGCTGCTTCATCGTTACAGTTGTACAGTAGCGCTCCATTTGTTCCGGAGCTGAAGTTTAGCTGGTATTATTGTTATATCCCGTATTTTTAACAACGGGATAATTTGAGTTAATGATGACAAGTTAGGATGCAAGACTATTTTGGGACAAGAAGTCGGGATTTTTCTTTAATCATGACTTAGTTTTAAATAAGTGGTATATGACTTTGTTGGCATGGAACATTAAGGAAATATTTGGGGCCAAAAATGAATTAAGACAACTAGCAAATCATGTAATTAAAGGGCCAAAGTGGCCGGCCAAGGACTTGTGGGGCCATGGCCACATGAATTAATTCTATATGGATCATTAAAAGATGACTAAGTCATCTTTCTTCTCATTTCATTTTCTAGAAAAATCAAGAAAATAAGAAGGAGACAAAGGAGAAGGGTCACGGCCATAGAAGGAGAAAAACCAAGAACAAGAAATCTCTTCCAAAAAAATTGGTTCTCTTAGCAAAACAACTAATTCAAGGGTGCTCGTTAACGTGGAAGCGTCGTTTGAATCATTAGATCATCCGTTTTCCCTCTTGGAAGACTTGAGCTAACGTGTGAAGTGAAGGAAAAAGGTAAGAATTACTTCTCTTTTTGTGTTATGAATGGTGTGGACATGCTATAGTAGGTAAACATGAATGAATTCATGGAAAGCTTAGATGTTGGAGTTGAACCGTGGCCATGAGCCATGCATGGCTTGTGGCCGTGTGGTTCCTATGTATTGTTGGATTGATGGATGGGATTCTTTGTAACATGTTTGGTTGTTGTTGTGGTGTGTTGAAATGCATGGGAATCACCCATATATGTGTGTTGTGACATGGCCGAATATAGGTCCATTTTGGTGCCAAGAAATGAATTGAGTTCTCTTAGTGTTTTAGTTGTGTTGTTGTGAATTTTAAATTGATAATGAGCTCTTAAATGACTTATGTTGATTATTGGGATTGTGTGGACTGATTTGGAAGTGATTGTGATCTTTGTGTACATTTTTACATTTATGGAATTGATATTATAAAGGGCGGATAGTTAGTGTAATTTATGAATTTGGAAGAAAGGAAGGCAAGCTATGTTGTTCTCGGGTTTGGGCTGCATTTCGGGTAAGTTGGGACAAGGTTTGGGTTATTTGAAAAATTGTGAGAATTACTTAAAGTGTCCTTGAATATGATTTAAATGGGTTCGGATTAGTAATGGAACGTATGAGCCTTAATGTTAATTTGATTATATGAGTATAGTTGAGTATATTGGGATGTCCTTAAGTATGTAGCAAAATGTGCTTAGTCTTTGGAATGTGTTGGAAATTGGATATTAATGTTAGAATGTATTGTGAATTGGTTATTGATGTTATAGTTTGGTTGTTGGCTTGGTTGTTGTTGAAATTGGCCGAGTTGAATCTCGGGGTTGGTGCATTTATAGGGGAAATGCTGCCGAAATTTCCATAGAATTTAATGTTCGTTTGGAATTGGATGCCTAGAGGCGTATGACTAATGTTAATATATTTGGCGCTATGTAGATCTTGGCGTACCCGAGACTTGAAGCTTGACTTAGCTTGCGAGCGGATAAGGTATGTAAGGCGTCGCTTTCTTTTATTTGGCATGTCCTAGTGCTATTAGGCTATGACCCGCATCTCGGGGTTGTTCTGTTCTTAAATCCGAGCTTAGATACGTACTTGTTTAATCCTAAAGATTGATCCATTATTGTGTCCAATAAAAGGTTCTTAAGTTTTCAAATAAATGAGTTTTCAAAAGACTTAAAGAGAATTTTGACTAAAAAGGAGTCCCGAACTTCAAACGTTCATAACTTTTGCATACGAGCTCGGAACGCCCCAAAACATAATATGTATGTTCATAAGACCTATCTTTCCCCTAACTACCATAGTCGGGCTCGGATGGGGGTCGGCACCCGTCCGTGGGGCCCGCGGCCTTTTTATGCTTCCGTAATGATTTTCAGGAAAAAGTTAATACTATTTTCGTTTAAACTTTGGCATGTGGACTTCTTACTTACTTTATGATTTATGAATATGATTTTATGCATATGTATGCTCACGACTCCGCTCGTGCTCATTGTTATCACCTCGTCCGCCGGATCCCGGGCCGGTTATGTTCGTGCGCGCTATGATATATATTCCGGAGTATGATGTGTTCCGGTACGCCGTGTCCCGCCCGGCCGGGTACCGTGTATATTTGGCGTTACGGGGGTACGCTTTGTGATATGATATGATCCGTCGGGTGTCGGAGATGCGAAACCTACGGAGTATGATGTGGTATGGCGCCGTTGTGGCGGGCGACCATCGTTCTAAGAACTATGCATGATTATGTTTTTTTACATAAGTATTTTGACATTTGCATATTGTACTTAGTTTCGCATCTTCGTTTCGACTTATGATTACGTATTCTCGCTTTACATACTCGGTACATATTCGTCTCGACCCCTTGTCTTCGGGAAATTTCGCGTTCGCCGCAGTACGTACGCTCGACTTGGTGATCCACCCGTTTAGGACACCAATTCGGCTTTTTACGGGATCGCTCCTTCTTCCGGAGCTCATATATTTTGGTATATATTTTCTTCGATGTATATGTACATTATTATTCGGGGGTACGACGGGGCCCCGTCCCGTCATATGATTTCGTTATTCTCGTTTAGAGGCACACGTGGATATGTACGTGGGTTATGGGCGTGTACGTACGGTATATGTATATGTGATATGTTCGGGGCGGTTCACCGCCACGGCGGCCTGCCGGCTCGCCCGTATATATGTATATGGATGTATTTTTGTGTGGCCTTTGTTGGTATTTTACGCGTGCGGAGTTAATTTTAGCTAGTAAGAAAAATAGAGGAAACTCGCCCAAATTTTATTAAATATTTGAGTTACTATTTTTGGGACTTTGGTACGTACGGGTGCCCAGGTCGGGCGTTAGTCACGGCCTACGGGGTTGGGTCGTGACAATTATTCTTTTATGTGCATGTATGGGCATGGCGGGGTCTTGTCCGGTCTTTATGATGTTATGCACTCCATGTAGAGGCTCATAGACAGATGTGTATAGTTAGATGTTCCTTAGCCTCATCAGTTCATATTTTGTATATCATTTTGGCAGCCTTGTCGGCTTGTACATATGGGCATAGTGGATGATGTTTATATAGATGTGAATTTACCTTTTGGACTCATGCCCTTACAGATTCTGATAGTTATGAGTTATATTTTGCGGTCTACCTAGATATGATTATGAGAGGTATGCTAAGAGGTGCTCGGTAGGTTAGCTCCGGGTGCCCGTCATGGCCCTCTGGTTGGGTCGTGACAGTTCTAACTAATGGGATTAGTTTTTCTAGGCTAATTTGGACCCGTTATTTATGTTTTGAATAGATTGAGGCTATTGGATACCGTTTGAAGAAATATTGACGTTTTAAGAGAGGTTTGCCTGTCGGTTATAAGGCAAGTGGGGCTTAAACTCTTAGTTTACTTGTTTTTCATAAAAAGCATATGGTTTGTTGTATGTATGCATTTAAACCATTTAGTTCAGGAGTGGGCAAGCATGATCTAAATTGGATAATTTTCAAGTGTCTAAAGTAATGACCATATAAGTCCTTTAGCGTAATTTCGCTTAAATAGATACTTGCTATATATGTAAAGTTTTGGATGGGCATTGATTGGATGTTTGTTCCACTTTAAAATATCTTCAGAGGGGCATACTCCGATAGGCCCCATTGGGTTCGGTTGGAGGTAGATGCCAGAATTATAAGCAACCCGGGTAAGATGTGAGTAAATAATGTACTGTGTCCCGTGAGCATAGATTCAGATTCAATGTATTTTATGCTTTGCTTGTTTATGCTTCATGATTTCAGCTTTAGCTTTAGGGTTCGTATATATTTAATATACTTGTACTGTTTAATTGGTTTTATGCATTACCAGGGATTTCTAAGACTTGCCCAGGGGTAAGCTGAGAGGCTGTTGATGATCTTCTTTGGGTCTTTTAGACTTACGCTTGTTGATGTTGTATGTGTGCAGGTGTGGTTAACGGCGACCTGCAGGTATCTGATACTTGATCATTCCACCTTTCTTCAGTCCAGTTCAGTCGAGGTGAGCCACCATTAGATCATGGCGGCCTCTTCTTCTTTAGTTGACTTAGTAGTATTCCGAGCTATGTCTCGTACTTTTGTATTCAGACTAGTAGTTCCATGCCTTAAGACATATTATGGGGTTTATGGGCAGACTCTGTATTTGTATTTCGCTTCCACAATTTTCTTTATATTATGAGACATTATTCATTTTATTAGTTAGTTTTCGCATGATTAGCTTAGAGGGTTTGCCTTATGGGTAACAGCTCGTCAGGTGCCCTGTCACGGCCCAAGTGTCAGATTTGGGTCGTGACATATATCAACAATAACAAAAATTTGTTACGCCTCAACCTCAAAGACGTTGGTGGTCAACTATATAAAATTTACTGAGCTTATCTCAGGTTAATATTTATAAAATACAAAAAAAATAAAAAATAAAATTAAATAGGGATATTTATTAAAAAAAACCTTGTGATTTTATCCCGAGGAAGGTATCAAGGACGATTAATAGCGGATAATAGCTTTTCTTTATAACTATTAATTTAACGGTAAAGGGCTAAAAATATCCTAAACCTATGAAAAATAGTTCATAAATTACCCTCCTTTCATGTTTTGGTCTAAAAATACCCTAACCTATTTTTTTTTGGCTCAAAATACCCCTCAAATAACGGCCTAAAACTGATGGCTTTTGCAATTTAAATTGTCACACGGCCTATTATGATATGACACATATATTACTTAATTTTAAAATATTATATGAGTATATATTTTCATCATTAAAAGATTTTTCTTCGTTATACAAAGTGTTATTAGGATTAAAATTTGGCTATTAAAAATGAAAAGTTAGATTTAATGTATTTTTTTATAACAGTAAAATATTATTTAAATATCAATACTGTTATATCATGTAGGGCTGGGCATAAATACCGAAAACCGAAAAACCGAACCGAACTGAACCGAAACTACAACAAACCGGACCGAACCGAACTAGTTTGGTTCGGTGTTTGGTGTCCATCGTTAAAAAACCGAAACCGAAATAGCCGAACCGAAGTTTGATAAAACCGAACCGAAAAATCGAACGCCCACCGAAATTTAATACATTACCCAAAAAAAAATTAAAATAATTGAGGCCCATTAAGTTTAAAGCAAAAAAAAACCAATTGTAATAAGTCCTCTTTTGCATTTGTATCCCTAATTTTCCACTTCAATTGAAAAAATCAAATATCCTTAACAAAGAAAGGCAACTAGGATGTCTCTTTAGGATTAATGTATGTCCTTTATGTATTTTCTTAATTATTCTTACGGTATGTATATAACACCTAGTAATCCTATGTCACGATTATAGTTTTCGTTCTTGTGTATCTGTTTGTTTGATTTTGATTTCAATTTATCAGTTTTATGTTTTATTGCTTTTGAGAATATGAATTAGTGTCAATGGAATCGCTTCTAATATTATATTAAAAAAACCGAATTGAAAAAACCGAAACCGAACCGAACTAGTTTAGTTCGGTGTTTGGTGTCCACCTTCAAAAAATCGAACCTGAAATAGCCAAACCGAACCGAAAAACCGAACGCCCACCCCTAGTTATATGTGTATACAGTCATTCACAATAACTAGCTAGTTAGCTAGTTGTAAGGGTGAAAAATTAGAAAGACAAAAAAGTTACTTTCTTGAATGACAAATATATTTGATCAATTTTTTTTTTTTTTGCCTAAACTGACAGAAAAAAGGCGCAAGAGTAATAGCCTGTTTAGCCAAGCTTCTAAAAACAACTTATTTTAAAAAATACTTTTTTGAAAAAGTTTATTTGGCTAAAAGCAGTTTGTGTTTGGCCAATTAATTTAAAAAATACTTTTGAGCAGCAATTAGTGTTTGACCAAGATTTTAAAAAGTGCTTCTATGTGTATTTTTCTCAAAAGTAATTTTCAAAAGAGTGCTTTTGAGCAAAATTTATTTTTTATGCCTTCTTCACCGAAAAGCATGTCATTCTTACCGCACAAAAAAGCACTTATTTTCTCTCAAAAGTGAGGCCAAACACCTCACTTTTTAAAAAATAAGCACTTATTAAAAAAATAAGTATTTTTGGGGAGAAAATAAGCTTGGCCAAACAGGCTATACATATAATATAGAAGTTTTTTTTTTTGTTTTTGTTTTTTGTTTTTTAAGCAACCACTAAGTGCCATCTTTGTTGGACTTGATATTTTGATTCGTTTTAAGAAATTACTAGTTTAATTTGTATGTAATTAATATACCAATTAAGAACGACACAAAACAAGAGTCACTCATGTAGTGTCAGAGAGATAACATTTACACAGTAATATTTAACTTTATTACTAATTGATAAAAACAACTACAAATTGATCAATGGAAATTCCACGGCCAAAATCAATAACGTTATATAAGCAACACTTCAGTGGGGATGAAATTTAGACCCTATTTGGCCTTTTGAGGCCAAAAGTGTTTTTCTTTTTAAAATTTATTTTAGAAAAAGCATTTTTTTTTTTGGATATTTGAGGTGTTTGGCCAATTAATAAAACTGCTTTTAAGTAGAAGTAGAAGCAGTGCTTCTGAGGTTGGGGAGAAGCAAAACATTTTTGCTTCTTGAAAAAAGCAGAAGTAGAAAATTAATTTTTTCAAGACAAAAATATCCCTACCATAAATTCATATTTACCAAGTATATTCCTCATTAATCCTTTAATTTCTAATTAATAACTCTTTGTGTTGAATTTTAATTTGTGGAATGATTTTGAATTTTCTTTTGATTGCAGTTTTTTAGTATATTTAAATCATCGTGTTGATATTATGTCAATATTTAATATTTTATTTATTATATTAATTCAAAATTTTAATATGTACTTTTAAATTTTAATTAAATAAAAGTAAAAACTTAATTGAATTCTTTGATCATATATATTTAAAATAATTTTTCTATGTAAAATAATCTTGATGGTAAACGTTCATTAATACTTGTCCTTTTTGATAATTTGACATTCAAAATCACTTTTTAAAGAAGAATAGCTAAACACAAACTTTTTCTAACCAAAAATACTTTTTTGAAAACACTTTAAAAAAAAAGCATTTCTCAAAATAATTAAGCACGCAGTTTTAGCCACCAGGACAAACAGGCTCTTAATGTCAAGTCACTTTAGAACAGAAGAAATTGACGTTCACTGACTCAAATGTAAGTAAATTCCCAAGATACATGCTTGAATGTATGAGTGAAAAAAATACCATGGATCCTCTCTTCTTTTTCATCGTTCAATTCACAGGAAGATCTAATTTAGCTTCATAATAGAGCTGAGTCCACCATCAACAGCCAAATTATGAGCACTAACATAAGCCGATTCATCTGATGCCAAGAAAAGTGCTGCTTCTGCAATATGCTTCGTGTTAAGAGTAACACCTTTCAAGTTAGCTTTTTCACATATTCTAGCTTCAATGCCGGCCCCATTTCCACCGTATGTTTCACGCACCAAGGGCGTAACAATGCCGTAAGGCGATACACAATTCACCCTAATTCCATATTGCCCCAGCTCACGCGCCGCCGCTTTCATCACGCCTAGGATTGCGTGCTTCGATGCCACGTAGGCTAACGGAGCTTCCCCAGCTAGGATTGCCTCTACGCTTGCTGTACATATGATGGACCCGCGGGCTTTTTTAGCTACCATGACTCTAGCCGCATGCTTGACCGCTAACGCGGATCCACGCGCGTTAACAGTCATTGTCCTGTCAAATACTGTCATATCCATTTCGAGAATGCTGCCTAGGGTACCGAGAGTGCCAGCATTGCTGAACATGATGTCGAGGGTGCCGTATTTTGCGACAGCATAGGCGACGGTTTCCTCGACTTGTTTCTCGTCGGTGACGTCGCAGTGGTGGTATGTGGCTTTGTCTGTTCCTATGGAGGCCACAACTTGGAGACCAAGTTCATCTTGAATATCGGCAATGACCACACAAGCCCCATGTTCAACGAACAATCTTGCAGTTGCTTCACCAATGCCACTTGCAGCACCAGTTATTACAGCTACTTTACCCTCTAACCTGGTGCCACAGAAAAGAACAAAGTCAACAAACCAAAGATTGTAGTTACTATTGCTTTATCAACATACTCAGTGAAGGGTTGAGTTTACACAGACCTTACCCTATCTTGGAAGGTAGAGAGGCTGTTTTCGGTAGACCCTCGACATAACGACATAGTTAAGTATTGTTTTACGGAAGCAAATTTTACACTTCAGATTTACCTGCTTTCTTTTAGTTCCTGATCTGATGCTGCCTACCAAATTCTTATTTGCATCTCTATGTTTATGTGAGTGCGCAGAAATGGAATACATATAGACGTCTTAATTGCTGGTATAATGAAAAGATACTAAAACTGGATATTAATATTTACCTGAGCTTATTTGCCATTGGAAGACGAGCAAATTTCTTGCGGCAGCGCCGGACAACTTGATCGTTGTTTTTAAGTTTCCTTCTAACTTACTGAACAAACCGGTTCAGTTGGATCTACAATTATAGTACAAAATATTAAGAACAGTTAGCGTAATTGGACGTTTCTTCTTTTATTGGTAAAGTTTTCATTCAGCTGACTGCGCCTTGAGCTACGCAAAGAATATCGGGAGAAAGCGGGCTACCGGCAACAGTATAGGGATCTACGTATATTGTTGGCAGATCTGCGACCTCAAAACTTAAAGAGGCATGGAATACGAACATAGTATATAATTACCACTTGCTAGGCATTATCAATTGAGTTTAAGTCTAGTCTAATTAAATTTTACATTATCAAGTTATTTTACTAATACTCCGCCATCCATTTTTTGTTTTTTCATATTTGACTTGACACAACCTTAATTAAGTAATTAATAAAAATGATAAATTTACTATATCATCTTTTAAATATAATAGATTCAATATTTTGAAAAATGTATTGAAAATGAATAGTACGTACTTAATAATATGAGTAAGATAGACATAAAATTATACATTATCTCTTGATTTTCAAAATTAGGCAAGTAAAATTGGATATCTATCTTTTGTATAGTGGGCAAATTTGCACCCTATCCTTTTTTGTTTTTTTGGCAACTTGCAGTATTTTCGATTCTGCCCTCGTATTTTTTATTTTATTTTTAAAAGAGCAGTTTTATTATTTTGCAAGAAGTTGAAGAGGTTAGGGTGCAAGTCATAAAAAAACATAGGATAGAGTGCAAGTTGCAAAAGGAAGCACACATTAAGGGTGCAACATGCAACAGACCCATAAATATTCTTAGATAAACGTAAAGGTGTCAACCGGTTCGGGCTAACCGGTTTTAACCGTGCCGATCGGTTGCCAAACGAGCCGGAAGTAGAAGCCGGTTAAGTTCCGGTTCCTGCTAACCGTGTAATTGTTTGCCGGTCGGTTCCAATATTTTTTGAACCGGGAATCGGTTAAATACGACAAGAACCGGGGAGCCAAAGCAAGTGAAAATTATAAAAAAAAAAAAAAAAAGGAAAAGCCCGGATTGGGCCATCCCAATTAAGATTAATGGGCCGATTGGCAATGGTCCCATTTGCAAAAATGACCGAATTTTGCCAAACGCCATTTTGTTAATTTTTGGCCCCAAATATTTTTTTAACACTTTAAGCCCATCCCCCACCCCTATATAAACCCTTCTTCATTTTCATTTTAATTCACACCAATTCACTCTTCTTCATCTTTCTCTCAAATCTCAATCTCTCAATTATAATTATTTTGCAATAACTAGCCACAAAGTCTTATTATAGTT